>NW_019258872.1:34144-50174 GCF_002742605.1 Olea europaea var. sylvestris
TAGTCTAAATCTTTTGGAATCGAGCCAACGAAAAGGGGTTTTTGATTTCAAGATAACTTCAGGCTTGTATATTTTAGCGAATTGCTCGTGCAATTCGATTGGAGTCGAGCCAACGAAAAGTGGTTTTTCATTTTGTGATAACTTTGGGTTTGTTCGTTTTTGGTGAACTGCTAGTCTAAATCGATTGGAATCGGGCCATTGAAAACTAGCTTTTGATTTCAAGATAACTTCCGATTTGTTCGTTTTGGTGAATTGCTAATCTAATTTGATTGGAATCGAGCTAATGAAAAGTGGTTTTTGATTTCAAGATAACTCCGGGTTTGTTCGTTTTGGGCGAATTGCTAGTCTAATTTGATTGGAGTCGAGCCAATGAAAAGTTGTTATTGATTTCATGATAACTTCGAGTTTGTTCATTTTTTGCAAATTCCTAGACTAATTCGATTGAAATCGAGGCAATGAGAAGTGGCTTTAATTTCATGATAACTTTGGGTTTGCTCATTTTTAGCGAATTGCAAGTCCAAATCGATTGGAATCGAGGCAATGAAAAGTGGATTTTGATTTCATGATAACTTAGGGTTTGTTCGTTTTGGCGAATTGCTTGGCGAATTCGATAGGAATCAAGCCATTGAAAAGTAGTTTTTCATTTCAAGATAACTTCGGATTTGATCCTTTTTGGTGAACTGCTAGTCTGAATCGATTGAAATCGAGCCAATGAAAAGTGGTTTTTCGTGTTTGTTCATTTTTGGCGAATTGCTAGTCTAAATCGATTGGAGTCGAACCAATGAAAAGTGGCTTTTGATTTTATGACAATTTCGGGTTTGTTCGTTTTGACAAATTGCTAGTCTTATTCGAATGGAATCGAGCCAATGAAAAGTGTGTTTTCATTTCATGATAACTTTGGGTTCGTTGGTTTTTGGCGAATTGCTAGTATAAATCGATTGGAATCGAGCCAATGAAAAGTCCCTTTTGAATTCATGTTAACTTCTAGTTTGTTCATTTTGGCTAATTGCTCGTCAAGTTAAATTGGAATCGAGCCGATGAAAAGTGGTTTTTCATTTCATGATAACTCTGGGTTTGTCCATTTTTGCGAATTGCTCTTTTAATTCGATAGGAATCAAGCCCATGAAAAGTGGTTTTTCATTTCAAGATAACTTCCGGTTTGTTCATTTTTGGTGAACTGCTAGTCTAAATCGATTGGAATCGAGCCATTGAAAAGTGGCTTTTGATTTCAAGATAACTTTCGGTTTGTTCACTTTAGCGAATTGCTATTCTAATTCGATTGGAATCGAGCTAATGAAAAGTGGTTTTTGATTTCAAGATAACTTTAGGTTTGTTCATTTTTGGCCAATTGCTAGTCTAATTCGATTGGAATCGAGCCAATGAAAAGTGGTTATTGATTTCATGATAACTTCGTCTTTGTTCATTTTTTGGCGAATTGCTAGTCTAATTCGATTGGAATCGAGCCAATGAAAAGTGATTTTTGATCTCATGATAACTTCGGGTTTGTTCATTTTTGGCGAATTGCTAGTCTTATTCGATTGGAATCGAGCCAATTAAAAGTGGATTTTCATTTCATGATAACTTTGGGTTTGTTGGTTTTTGGCGAATTGCTAGTCAAAATCGATCGGAATCGAGCCAATGAAAAGTGCCTTTTGATTTCATGATAACTTCGGGTTTGTTCATTTGGGCGAATAGCTCGTCAAGTTCAATTGGAATCGAGCCGATGAAAAGTGGTTCTTCATTTCATGATAACTCCGGGTTTATCCATTTTTGCGAATTGCTCGTCTAATTCGATAGGAATCGAGCCCATGAAAAGTGGTTTTTCATTTCAAGATAACTTCGGGTTTTTTTCATTTTTGGTGAACAGCTAGTCTAAATCGATTGTAATCGAGCCATTGAAAAGTGGCTTTTGATTTCATGATAACTTCCGATTTGTTCGTTTTGGCGAATTGCTATTCTAAATCGATTGGAATCGAGCTAATGAAAAGTGGTTTTTGATTTCAAGATAACTTTAGGTTTGTTCGTTTTTGGCGAATTGCTAGTCTAATTCGATTGGAATCGAGCCAATGAAAAGTTGTTTTTGATTTCATGACAACTTCGGATTTGTTCATTTTTTGCGAATTGCTAGCCTAATTCGATTGGAATTGAGCCAAGGAAAAGTAGATTTTGATTTCAGAATAACTTTGGGTTTGTTCATTTTTGGTGAATTGCTAGTCTAATTTGATTTGAATCGAGCCAACGAAAAGTGGTTTTTTATTTCATGATAACTTTGGGTTTGTTCGTTTTTAGTTAATTGCTAGTCTAATTTGATTGGAATCGAGCCAATGAAAAGTTGTTTTTGATTTCATGATAGCTTCGGGTTTTTTCATTTTTGCGAATTGCTCGTCTAATTCGATTGGAATCGAGCCAATGAAAAGTGGTTTTTGATTTCGTGATAAATTAGGGTTTGTTCGTTTTTGGCGAATTGTTGTCTAATTCGATTGGAATCGAGCCAATGAAATGAGGTTTTTCATTTCATGATAACTTCGATTTTTGTTCATTTTTTTGTGAATTACTAGTCTAGGTCGATTGGAATCGTGCCAATGAAAAGTGGTTTTCATTTCATGATAACTTCAGGTTTGTTCGTTTTTGGCGAATTGCAAGTCTAAATCGATTGGAATCGAGCAAATGAAAAGTGGCTTTTGATTTCATGATATCTTCGGGTTTGTTCGTTTTGGCGAATTGGTTGTCAAATTCAATTGGTATCCAGCTGATGAGAAGTGGTTTTTGATTTCATGATAACTGCGTATTTTTTTATTTTTGGCGAAATGTTAGCCTAATTTGATTGGAATCGAGCCAATGAAAAGTGGTTTTTGATTTCATGATAACTTTTGGTTTGTTCATTTTTGGCGAATAGCTAGTCTAATTTGATTGGAATCCAGCCAATGAAAAGTGGTTCTTCATTTCATGATAACTTCGGGTTTGTTCATTTTTGGTGAATTGCTAGTCTAAATTGATTGGAATCGAGACAATGAAAAGTGGCTTTTGATTTCATGATAACTTTGGGTTTGGTCATTTTGGCGAATTACTAGTATAATTCCATTGGAATCGAGCCAATGAAAAGTTATTTTTCATTTCATGATAACTTCGGGTTTGTTTGTTTTTGGCGAATGCTAGCCTAAATCGATTGGAATCGAGCTAATGAAAAGTGACTTTTGATTTCATGATAACTTCGGGTTTGTTCATTTTAGCGAATTGCCCATCGAGTTCGATTGGAATCGAGCCAATGAAAAGTGATTTTTCATTTCATGATAACTTCGAGTTTGTTCGTTTTGGCGAATTGCTCGTCTAATTTGATAGGAATCGAGCCAATGAAGAGTGGTTTTTTATTTCAAGATAACTTCGGGTTAGTTCATTTTTGGAAAACTGCTAGCCTAAATCGATTGGAATTGAGGCAATGAAAAGTGGTTTTTCATTTGATGATATCTTTGCGTTTATTGGTTTTCGAGGAATTGCTAGTCTAAATAGATTGGAATCGAGCCAATGAAAAGTGGCTTTTGATTTCATGATAACTTCGAGTTTGTTCGTTTTGGCGAATTGCTATTCTAATTCGTTTGGAATCGAGCTAATGAAAAGTGGTTTTTGATTTCATGATAACTTTTTGGCGAATTGCTAGTCTAAGTCGATTGGAATCGAGCCAATGGAAACTTATTTTTGATTTTATGGTAACTTCGGGTTTGTTCATTTTCTGGCGAATTGCTCGTCAAGTTCGATTGGAATTGAGCCAATGAAAAGTGGTTTTTCATTTCATGATAGCTTAAAGTTTGTTCATTTTGGCGAATTACTCGACTAATTCGATAGGAATCGAGCAAATGAAAAGTGGTTTTTCATTTCAAGATAACTTCGGGTTAGTTCATTTTTGGCAAACTGCTAGTCTAAATCGATTGGAATTGAGCCAATAAAAAGTGGTTTTTCATTTGATGATATCTTCGGGTTTGCTCATTTTTGGCGAATTGCTAGTCTAAATCGATTGGAATCGAGCCCATGAAAAGTGGCTTTTGATTTCATGATAACTTCGGGTTTTTTCGTTTTGGCGAATTGTTATTCTAATTCGTTTGGAATCGAGCTAATGAAAAGTGGTGTTGATTTCATGATAACTTTGGGTTTGTTCGTTTTTGGCAAATTGCTAGTCTGAGTCGATTGGAATCGAGCCAATGAAAAGTTGTTTTTGGTTTTATGATAACTTCGGGTTTGTTCATTTTGGTAATTGCTCGTCAAGTTCGATTGGAGTCGCGCCAATGAAAACTGGTTTTTCATTTCATGATAACTTTGGGTTTGTTCGTTTTTGGCAAATTGCTAGTCTGAGTCGATTGGAATCGAGCCAATGAAAACTGGTTTTTCATTTCATGATAACTTTGGGTTTGTTCGTTTTTGGCAAATTGCTAGTCTGAGTCGATTGGAATCGAGCCAATGAAAACTGGTTTTTCATTTCATGATAACTTTGGGTTTGTTCGTTTTTGGCAAATTGCTAGTCTGAGTCGATTGGAATCGAGCCAATGAAAACTGGTTTTTCATTTCATGATAACTTTGGGTTTGTTCGTTTTTGGCAAATTGCTAGTCTGAGTCGATTGGAATCGAGCCAATGAAAACTGGTTTTTCATTTCATGATAACTTTGGGTTTGTTCGTTTTTGGCAAATTGCTAGTCTGAGTCGATTGGAATCGAGCCAATGAAAACTGGTTTTTCATTTCATGATAACTTTGGGTTTGTTCGTTTTTGGCAAATTGCTAGTCTGAGTCGATTGGAATCGAGCCAATGAAAACTGGTTTTTCATTTCATGATAACTTTGGGTTTGTTCGTTTTTGGCAAATTGCTAGTCTGAGTCGATTGGAATCGAGCCAATGAAAACTGGTTTTTCATTTCATGATAACTTTGGGTTTGTTCGTTTTTGGCAAATTGCTAGTCTGAGTCGATTGGAATCGAGCCAATGAAAACTGGTTTTTCATTTCATGATAACTTTGGGTTTGTTCGTTTTTGGCAAATTGCTAGTCTGAGTCGATTGGAATCGAGCCAATGAAAACTGGTTTTTCATTTCATGATAACTTTGGGTTTGTTCGTTTTTGGCAAATTGCTAGTCTGAGTCGATTGGAATCGAGCCAATGAAAACTGGTTTTTCATTTCATGATAACTTTGGGTTTGTTCGTTTTTGGCAAATTGCTAGTCTGAGTCGATTGGAATCGAGCCAATGAAAACTGGTTTTTCATTTCATGATAACTTTGGGTTTGTTCGTTTTTGGCAAATTGCTAGTCTGAGTCGATTGGAATCGAGCCAATGAAAACTGGTTTTTCATTTCATGATAACTTTGGGTTTGTTCGTTTTTGGCAAATTGCTAGTCTGAGTCGATTGGAATCGAGCCAATGAAAACTGGTTTTTCATTTCATGATAACTTTGGGTTTGTTCGTTTTTGGCAAATTGCTAGTCTGAGTCGATTGGAATCGAGCCAATGAAAACTGGTTTTTCATTTCATGATAACTTTGGGTTTGTTCGTTTTTGGCAAATTGCTAGTCTGAGTCGATTGGAATCGAGCCAATGAAAACTGGTTTTTCATTTCATGATAACTTTGGGTTTGTTCGTTTTTGGCAAATTGCTAGTCTGAGTCGATTGGAATCGAGCCAATGAAAACTGGTTTTTCATTTCATGATAACTTTGGGTTTGTTCGTTTTTGGCAAATTGCTAGTCTGAGTCGATTGGAATCGAGCCAATGAAAAGTGGCTTTTGATTTCATGATAACTTCGGGTTTGTTCATTTTGGTAATTGCTCGTCAAGTTCGATTGGAGTCGCGCCAATGAAAACTGGTTTTTCATTTCATGATAATTTCGGGTTTGTTCATTATGGCAAATCGATCATCTAATTCAATAGGAATCGTGCCAATGAAAAGAGGTTTTTCATTTCAAGTTAACTTCGGGTTAGTTTGTTTTTGGCGAACTGCTGTCTAAATCGATTGGAGTTGAGCCAATGAAAAGTGGTTTTCATTTGATGATATCTTCAGGTTTGTTCGATTTTGGCGAATTGCTAGTCTAAATCGATTGGAGTCGAGCCAACGAAAAGTGGCTTTTGATTTCATGATAAGTTCGGGTTTGTTCATTTTGGCGAATTGCTTGTCTAGTTCAGTTGGAATCGAGCCAATGGAAAGGGGGTTTTCATTTCCTGATAACTTCGGGTTTGTTCATTTTGGGGAATTGCTCGTCAATTCGATTGGAATCGTGCCAATGAAAAGTACTTTTTGATTTCTTGTTAATTTTAGGTTTGTTCATTTTTGGCGAATTGCTAGTCTAATTCGATTAGAATCGAGCCAATGAAAAGTGGTTTTTCATTTCATGCTAACTTCGGGTTTGTTCGTTTTGGCGAATTGCTCGTCTAATTCGATAGGAATCGAGCCAATGAAAAGTGGTTTTTCATTTCATGCTAACTTCGGGTTTGTTCGTTTTGGCGAATTGCTCGTCTAATTCGATAGGAATCGAGCCAATGAAAAGTCATTTTTCATTTCAAGATAACTTTGAGTGTGTTTGTTTTTGACGAACTGCTAGTCTAAATCGATTGGAATCGAGCCAATGAAAAGTGGTTTTTGATTTCAAGGTAACTTCGGGTTTGTTCTTTTTCGGCGATTTACTAGTCTAATTCGATTGGAATCAAGCCAATGAAATGTGGTTTTTCATTTCAAGATAACTTCGGGTTTGTTAATTTTTGGCGAATTGCTAGTCTAAATCGATTGGAATTGAGCCAATGAAAAATGGCTTTTGATTTCATGATAACTTCGAGTTTGTTTATTTTGGCGAATTACTCGTCTAGTTCGATTAGAATCAAGCCAATGGAAAGGGTTTTTCATTTCTTGATAACTTCGAGTTTGTTAATTTTGGGGAATTGCTCATCTAATTCGATTGGAATCGAGCCAATGAAAAGTAGTTTTTGATTTCTTGTTAACTTCGGGTTTGTTCATTTTTGGCGAATTGCAAGTCTAATTCGATTGGAATCGAGCCAATGAGAAGAGGTTTTTCATTTCTGGATAACTTCGGGTTTGTTCGTTTTGGCGAATTGCTCGTCTAATTCGATAGGAATCGAGCAAATGAAAAGTCACTTTTCATTTCAACATAACTTTGGGTTTGTTCGTTTTTGGAGAACTACTAGTCTAAATCGATTGGGATCGAGCCAATGAAATGTGATTTTTGATTTCATGATAACTTCAGGTTTGTTCGCCTTTGGCGAATTAATAGTCTAATTCGATTGGAATCGAGCTAACGAAAAGTGGTTTTTCATTTCTAGATAACTTTGGGCGTTTTCACTTTTGGCGAATTACTGGTCTAAATCGATTGGAATCGAGCCAATGAAAAGTGGTTTTTCATTTCATGATAACTTCGGGTTTGTTCATTTTGGTGAATTGCTCGTCTAGTTCGATTGGAATCGAGCCAATGAAAAGTGATTTTTCATTTCATGATAACTTCGGGTTTGTTCATTTTGATGAATTGCTTGTCTAATTCGATAGGAGTCGAGCCAATGAAAAGTGGTTTTTCATTTCAAGATAACTTCGGGTTTGTTCATTTTTGGCGAACTGCTAGTCTAAATTGATTGGAATCGAGCCAATAAAAAGTGGTTTTTGATTTCGTGATAACTTCGGGTTTGTTCATTTTGGTGAATTGCTTGTCTAATTCGATAGGAATCGAGCCAATGAAAAAGTGATTTTTCATTTCAAGATAACTTCGGGTTTGTTCATTTTTGGCGAATTAGTAGTCTAATTTGATTGGAATCGAGCCAATGAAAAGTGGTTTTTCATTTCAAGATGACTTCGGGTTCGTTAGTTTTTGGCAAATTGCTAGTTTAAATCGATTGGAATTGATCCAATGAAAAGTGGCTTTTGATTTCATGATAACTTCGGGTTTGTTCATTTTAGGTGTGTTCCTAGTCTAAAACGATTGGAATCGAGTCGATGAAAAGTTGCTCTTGATTTCATAATAACTTCGGGTTTGTTCATTTTGGCAAATCGCTCGTCTAGCTCGATTGGAATCAAGCCAATGAAAAGTGATTTTCCATTTCATGATAACTTCAGGTTTGTTCGTTTTGGCGAATTGCTCGTCTAATTCGATAGGAATCGAGCCAATGAAATGTGGTTTTTCATTTCAAGATAACTTTCGGTTTGTTCGTTTTTGGCGAATTACTAGTCAAAATCGATTGGAATCGAGCCAAAGAAAAGTGGTTTTTGATTTCAGGATAATTTCAGGTTTGTTCGTCTTTGACGAATTACTAGTCTAATTTGATAGGAATCGAGCCAATGAAAAGTGGTTTTTCATTTCAAGATGACTTCGGGTTTGTTCATTTTTGGTGAATTGCTAGTCTAAATCGGTTGGAATCGAGCCAATGAAAAGTGGCTTTTGATTTCATGATAACTTCGGGTTTGTTCATTTTGGCGAATTGCTCGTCTAGTTCGATTGGAATCGAGCCAATGGAAAGGGGTTCTTCATTTCTTGATAACTTCGGGTTTGTTTATTTTGGCGAACTGCTAGTCGAAATCGATTGGAATCGAGCCAAAGAAAAGTGGTTTTATATTTGATGATATCTTCGGGTTTGCTCATTTTTTGCAAATTGTTGGTCTAAATCGATTGGAATCGAGCCAATGAAATGGTGCTTTAGATTTCATGACAACTTCTGGTTTGTTCGTTTTGGCGAATTGATATTCTAATTTGATTAGAATTGAGCTAATGAAAAGTGGTTTTTGATTTCATGATAACTTTGGGTTTGTTTGTTTTTGGCGAATTGCTGGTCTAATTTGAATGGAATCGAGCTAGTGAAAAGTTATTTTTGATTTCAAGATAACTCCGGGTTTATTCGTTTTTGGCGAATTTCTAGTCTAATTCGATTGGAATCGAGCCAATGAAAAGCGATTTTTGATTTCACGATAACTTCGAGTTTGTTTTGTTTTGCAAATTGCTAGTCTAAATCGATTGGAATTGAGCCAATGAAAAGTGGTTTTTCATTTCATGATAACTTCGGGTTTATTCATTTTTGGCGAATTGATTATCTAAATCTTTTTGAATCGAACCATTGAAAAGTGGCTTTTAGTTTCATGATAACTTCGGGTTTGTTCATTTTACCGAATTATTCGTCTAGTTCGATTGGAATCGAGCCAATGAAAAGTGGTTTTTGATTTCATGTCAAATTCGGGTTTGTTCATTTTTGGCGAATTGATTATCTAAATCTTTTTGAATCGAACCATTGAAAAGTGGCTTTTAGTTTCATGATAACTTCGGGTTTGTTCATTTTGCCGAATTATTCGTCTAGTTCGATTGGAATCGAGCCAATGAAAAGTGATTTTTCATTGCATGATAACATTTGATTTGTTCGTTTTGGGGAATTGCTCGTCTAATTCGATTGGAATCGAGCCAATGAAAAGTGGTTTTTGATTTCATGTCAAATTCGGGTTTGTTCATTTTTGGCGAATTACTAGTCTAATTCGATCGGAATCGAGCTAATGAAAAGTGCTTTTTCATTTCAAGATAACTTCGGGTTTGTTCATTTTTGGCGAATTGCTAGTCTTAATCGATTGGAATCGAGCCAATGAAAAGTAGCTTTTGATTTCATGATAAATTCGAGTTTTTTCATTTTAGCGAATTGCTCGTCTAGTTCGATTGGAATCAGGCCAATGAAAAGTTGTTTTTCATTTCATGATAGCTTTTGGTTTGCTCATTTTGGGGAATTGCTCGTCTAATTCGATAGGAATCGAGCCAATGAAAAGTGGTCTTTGATTTCATGTCAACATCGGGTTTGTTCATTTTTGGCGAATTACTAGTCTAATTCGATTGGAATTGAGCCAATAAAAAGTGGTTTTTCATTTCAAGATAACTTCGGGTTTGTTCATTTTTAGCGAATTCGTAGTCTAAATCGAATGGAATTGAGCCAATGAAAAGTGGTTTTGATTTCATGATAACTTCGGTTTTGTTCATTTTGGCGAATTGCTTGTCTAGTTCGATTGGAATCAAGCCGATGAAAAGTGGTTTTTCATTTCATGATAACTTCGGGTTTGTTTATTTTGGTGAATTGCTCGCCTAGTTCGATTGGAATCGAGCTAATGGAAAGGGGTTTTTCATATCTTGATAACTTCGGGTTTGTTCATTTTGGGGAATTGCTTGTCTAATTCGATTGGAATCGAGCCAAGGAAAAGTAGTTTTTGATTTCTTGTTAACTTTGGGTTTGTTCATTTTTAGCGAATGACTAGTCTAATTCGTTTGGAATCGAGCCAATGAAAAGGGGTTTTTCATTTGATGATAACTTCGGGTTTGTTCGTTTTGGCGAATTGCTCGTCTAATTCGATAGGAATCGAGCCAATGAAAAGTCACTTTTCATTTCAAGATAACTTTGGGTTTGTTCATTTTTGGCGAATTGCTAGTCAAATTCGATTGGAATCGAGTCAATGAAAAGTGGTTTTTGGTTTCATGACAAGTTCGGGTTTATTCATTTTTGGCGAATTGCTAGTCAAATTCGATTGGAATCGAGTCAATGAAAAGTGGTTTTTGATTTCACGATAAGTTCGGATTTGTTCATTTTTGACGAATTACTAGTCTAATTCGATTGGAATCGAGCCACTGAAAAGTGGTTTTTCATTTCATGATAACTTCGATTTTGTTCATTTTCGATAAATTGCTAGTCTAAATCTTTGGGGATCGAGCCAATGAAACGTGGCTTTTGATTTTATGATAACTTCGGGTTTGTTCATTTTGGCGAATTGCTCGTCTAGTTCGATTGGAATTGAGCAATGAAAAGTGGTTTTTGATTACATGATAACTTCGGGTTTGTTCGTTTTTGGCGAATTGCTAGTCAATGAAAAGTGTTTTTTCATTTCATGATAACTTCGGGTTTGTTCATTTTTGGCGAATTGCTCGCTAAATCTTTTGGAATCGAGCGAATGAAAAGTGGCTTTTGACTTCATGATAACTTCGGGTTTGTTCCTTTTAGCAAATTGTTCGTCTTGTCCGATTGGAATCGAGCCAATGAAAAGTGGTTTTTCATTCATGATAACTTTGGATTTGTTCATTTTTGGCGAGTTGCTAGTCTAAATCGATTGGAATCGAGCAATTGAAAAGTGGCTTTTGATTTCTTAATAACCTTATATTTGTTCATTTTTGGCGAATTACTGGTCTAATTCGATTGGAATCGAGCCAATGAAATGTGATTTTTGATTTCATGGTAACTTTGGGTTTGTTCGTTTTTGGCGAGTTGCTGGTTTAATTCAATTGGAATCGAGCCAATGAAGAGTTCTTTTGATTTCATGATAACTTCGGGTTTGTTCATTTCGGCGAATTGCTCGTCCAATTCGACTGGAATCGAGTCAATGAAAAGTATTTTTTGATTTCATGATAACTTCGGGTTTGTTCTTTTTGGCGAATTGCTCGTCTAGTTCGATTGGAATTGAGGCAATGAAAAGTGGTTTTTCATTTCATGATAACTTCGGGTTTGTTCGTTTTTGGCGAACTGCTAGTCTAAATCGATAGGAATCGAGCCAATGAAAAGTGGCTTTTGATTTCACGATAACTTCGGATTTGTTGGATTTTAGTAAATTACGAGTCTAATTCGATTGGAATTGAGCCAATGAAAAGTGGTTTTTCATTTCAAGATAACTTCGGGTTTGATCATTTCTGGCGAATTGCTAGTCTAAATTGATTTGAATCAAGCCAATGAAAAGTGGTTTTTGATTTCATGATAACTTCGGGTTTGTTCATTTTGGCGAATTGCTCGTCTAGTTCGATAGGAATCAAGCCAATGGAAAGGGGTTTTTCATTTCTTGATAACTTTGGGTGTTTTCATTTTAACGAACTGCTAGTTAAAATCGATTGGACTACAGCCAATGAAAAGAGGTTTTTTATTTGATGATATCTTCAGGTTTTTTCATTTTTTGCGAATTGCTGGTCTAAATCGATTGGAATCGAGCCAATGAAAAGTGGCTTTTGATTTCATGATAACTTTAGGTTTGTTCTTTTTGGCGAAAGGCTTTTCTAATTTGATTGGAATCGAGCTAATGAAAAGTGGTTTTTGATTTCATGATAACTTTGGGTTTGTTTGTTTTTCACGATTGTTGGTCTAATTTGAATGGAATCGAGCCAATGAAAAGTTACTTTTGATTTCATGATAACTTCGGGTTTATTCGTTTTTGGTGAATTGCTAGTCTAATTCGATTGGAATTGAGCCTATGAAAAGTGGCCTTTGATTTCATGATAACTTCGGGTTTTTTCATTTTTGGCGAATTGATAGTCTAGTTCGATTGGAATCGAGCCAATGAAAAGTGGCTTTTGATTTCGTGATGACTTCGGGGTCTATTCATTTTTGGCGAATTGCTAGTCTGAATCGATTGGAATCGATCCAATGAAAAGTGGGTTTTAATTTCATTATAGCTTCGGGTTTGTTCATTTTAGGCGTGTTGCTTGTCTAAATCGATTGGAGTTGAGCCGATGAAAAGTGGCTTTTGATTTCATGATAACTTTGAGTTTGTTTATTTTCGCAAATCGCTCTTCTAGCTCGATTGGAATCGAGCCAATGAAAAGTGGTTTTCCATTTCATGATAACTTCGGGTTTGTTCGTTTTGGCGAATTACTTGTCTAATTCGATAGGAATCGAGCCAATCGAATGTGGTTTTTCATTTCAAGATAACTTTAGGTTTGTTCATTTTTAGTGATCTGCTAGTCTAAATCGATTGGAATCGAGCCAATGAAAAGTGGTTTTTGATTTCATGATAACTTCGGGTTTGTTCGTCTTTGACGAATTGTTAGTCTAATTCTATTGGAATCGAGCCAATGAAAAGTGGTTTTTCATTTCAAGATGACTTTGGGTTTGTTCGTTTTTGGCGAATTACTAGTCTAAATCGATTGGAATTGAGTCAATGAAAAGTGGCTCTTGATTTCATGATAACTTTGGGTTTGTTCATTTTGACGAATTGCTCATCTAGTTCGATTGGAATCGAGCCAATGGAAAGGGGTTTTTCATTTCTTGATAACTTCGGGTTTGTTCGTTTAGGCGACCTGATAGTCGAAGTCGATTGGAATCGAGGTAATGAAAAGTGGTTTTTTATTTGATGATATCTTCGGGTTTGCTCGTTTTTGGCGAATTGTTAGTCTAAATCGATTGGAATCGAGCCAATGAAAAGTGGCTTTTGATTTAATGATAACTTCAGGTTTGTTTGTTTTGGGGAATTGCTATTCTAATTTGATTGGAATCGAGCTAATGAAAATTGGTTTTTGATTTCATGATAACTTTGGACTTGTTTATTTTTGGCGAATTGCTGGTCTAATTTGAATGGAATCGAGCCAATGAAAAGTTATTTTTGATTTCACGATAACTTTGGGTTTATTCATTTTTAGCGAATTGCTAGTCTAATTTAATTTGAATCTAGCCAATGAAAGGCGGTTTTTGATTTCATGATAACTTCGGGCTTGTTCGTTTTTGGCGAATTGCTAGTCTAATTCGATTGAAATCGAGTCAATGAAAAGTGGTTTTTCATTTCATGGTAGCTTCGGGTTTGTTCGTTTTTGGCGAATTGATAGTCTAAATCTTTCGGAATCGAGCAAATGAAAAGTGGCTTTTAATTTCATGATAACTTCGGGTTTGTTCATTTTGGAGAATTGCTCGTCTAGTTCGATTGGAATTGAGCCATTGAAATGTGGTTTTTCATTTCATGATAACTTTTGGTTTGTTCGTTTTGGGGAGTTGCACGTCTATTTCGATTGGAATCGAGCCAATGAAATGTGGTTTTTGATTTCATGCCAACTTCGGGTTTGTTCATTTTTGGCGAATTACTAGTCTAATTCCATTGGAATCGAGCGAATGAAAAGTGGTTTTTCATTTCAAGATAACTCTGGGTTTGTTCATTTTTGGCGAATTGCTAGTCTAAATCGATTGGAATCGAGCCAATGAAAAGTGGCTTTTGATTTCATGATAACATCGGGTTTTTTTTGTTTTGGCGAATTGCCCGTCTAGTTCGATTGGACTCAAGACAATGAAAAGTGGTTTTTCATTTCATGATAACTTTTGGTTTGTTCGTTTTGGGGAATTGCTCCTCTAATTCGAGAGGAATCGAGCCAATGAAAAGTGAATTTTGATTTCATGTCAACTTCGGGTTTGTTTATTTTTGGCGAATTACTAGTCTAATTCGATTGGAATCGAGCTAATAAAAAGTGGTTTTTCATTTCAAGATAACTCCGGGTTTGTTCATTTTTGGCGAATTACTAGTCTAAATCGATTGGAATCGAGCCAATGAAAAGTGGCTTTTGATTTCATGATAACTTCGATTTTGTTCATTTTGGCGAATTGGTCGTCTAGTTCGGTTGGAATCGAGCCAATGAAAAGTGGTTTTTCATTTCATGATAACTTCGGGTTTGTTTATTTTGGTGAATTGCTCGTCTAGTTCGATTGGAATCGAGCCAATGGAAAGGAATTTTTCATATCTTGATAACTTCGGGTTTGTTCATTTTGGGGAATTGCTTGTCTAATTCGATTGGAATCGAGCCAAGGAAAAGTTGTTTTTGATTTCTTGTTAGCTTCAGGTTTGTTCGTTTTTGGCAATTTGCTAGTCTAATTCAATTGGAATAGAGCCAATGAAAAGGGGATTTTCATTTCATGATAACTTCGGGTTTGTTCGTTTTGGCGAATTGCTCGTCTAATTCGATAGGAATCGAGCCAATGAAAAGTCACTTTTCATTTCAAGATAACTTTGGGTTTGTTCATTTTTGGCGAACTGCAAGTCTAAATCGATTGAAATCGAGCCAATGAAAAGTGGTTTTTCATATCATGATAACTTTGGTTTTTTTCATTTTTGGTAAATTGTCAGTCTTAATCTTTTGGGATCGGGCCAATGAAACGTGACTTTTGATTTCATGATAACTTCGGGTTTGTTCATTTTAGCGAATTGCTCGTCTAGTTCTATTGGAACTGAGCAATGAAAAGTTGTTTTTGATTTCATGATAACTTCGGGTTTGTTCATTTTTGGAGTATTGCTAGTCTATTTCGATTGGAATCGAGCGAATGAAAAGTGGTTTTTCATTTCATGATAACTTCAGGTTTGTTCATTTTTGGCGAACTGCTAGTCTAAATCTTTTGGAATCGAGCCAATGAAAAGTGGCTTTTGATTTCATGATAACTTCGGGTTTGTTCCTTTTTGGAAAATTGCTATTCTTGTTCGATTAGAATCGAGCCAATGAAAAGTGGTTTTTCATTTCGTGATAACTTCGGATTTGTCCATTTTTGGCGAGTTGCTAGTCTAAATCGATTGGAATCGAGCCAATGAAAAGTGGCTTCTGATTTCTTGATAACTTTGGGTTTGTTCATTTTTTGGCGACTTGCTGGTCTTATTCGATTGGAATCGAGCCAATGAAAAGTGGTTTTCGATTTCATGGTAACTTTGGGTTTGTCCATTTCTGCGAGTTGCAGGTTTAATTCGATTGGAATCGAGCTAATGAAACGTTGTTTTTGATTTCATGAAAACTTTGGGTTTGTTCATTTTCGCGAATTGCTCGTCCAATTCGATTATAATCGAGCCAATGAAAAGTGGTTTTTGATTTCATGATAACTTCGGGTTTGTTCTTTTTGGCGAATTGCTCATCTAGTTCGATTGGAATCGAGTCAATGAAAAGTGGTTTTTCATTTCATGATAACTTTGGGTTTGTTCATTTTGGTGAATTGCTCGTCTAATTCGATAGGAATCGAGCCAATGAAAAGTCACCTTTCATTTCAAGATAACTTTGGGTTTGTTCGTTTTTGGCGAACTGCTAGTCTAAATCGATTGGAATCAAGCCAAAGAAAAGTGATTTTTAATTCCACGATAACTTCTGGTTTGTTCGTTTTTGGCAAATTATAAGTCCAATTCAATTGGAATCGGGCCAATGAAAAGTGGTTTTTCATTTCATGATAACTTCGGATTTGTTCATTTTTTGGCGAGTTGCTAGTCTAAATCGATTTGAATCGAGCCAATGAAAAGTGGCTTTTGATTTCTTGATGACTTTGGGTTTGTTCATTTTTGG
>NW_019258872.1:57858-66893 GCF_002742605.1 Olea europaea var. sylvestris
ATGAAAAGTGGCTTTTGCTTTCTTGATAACTTTGGGTTTGTTCATTTTTGGCGAATTGCTGGTCTAATTCGATTGGAATCGAGTCAGTGAAAAGTGGTTTTTGATGTCATGGTAACTTTGTGTTTGTTCGTTTCGGCGAATTGCTTTTCCAATTCGATTGGAATCGAGCCAATAAAAAGTGGATTTTGCTTACATGATAACTTCGGGTTTGTTCTTTTTGGCGAATTGCTCGACTAGTTCGACTGGAGTCAAGTTAATGAAAAGTGGTTTTTCATTTCATGGAAACTTCGGGTTTGTTCGTTTTAGTGAATTGGTCGTCTAATTCGATAGGAATCAAGCCAATGAAAAGTCACCTTTCATTTCAAGATAACTTTGGATTTGTTCATTTTTGGCAAACTGCTAGTCTAAATCGATCGGAATCGAGCCATTGAAAAGCGATTTTTGATTTCACGATAACTTCGGGTTTGTTCATTTTTGGCAAATCACAAGTCTAATTCAATTGGAATCGGGCCAATGAAAAGTGGTTTTTCGTTTCATGATGACTTTGGGTTTGTTCATTATTGGCAAGTTGGTAGTCTAAATCGATTGGAATCGGGCCAATGAAAAGTGGATTTGGATTTCTTGATAACTTTGGGATTGTTCATTTTTGGTGAATTGCTGGTCTAATTCGATTGGAATCGAGCCAATGAAAAGTGGTTTTTGATTTCATGGTAACTTTGGGTTTGTCCATTTTTGCGAGTTGATGGTCTAATTCGATTGGAATCGAGCCAACGAAAAGTGGTTTCTGATTTCATGATAACTTCGGGTCTGTTCGTTTTGGCAAATTGCTCGTCCAATTCCATTGGAATCGAGCCGATGAAAAGTTGTTTTTGATTTCGTGATAACTTTGAGTATGTTCTTTTTGGCGCATTGCTCGTTTATTTCGATTGGAATCGAGTCAATGAAAAGTGGTTTTTCATTTCTTGATAACTTCGGGTTTGTTGGTTTTGGGGAACTACCCGTCTAATTCGATAGGAATCGAGCCAATGAAAAGTCACCTTTCATTTCTAGATAACTTAGGGTCTGTTCGTTTTTGGCGAACTTCTAGTCTAATTCAATTGGAATTGGGCCAATGAAAAGTGGTTTTTCATTTCATGATAACTTCGGGTTTGTTCATTTTTGGCGAGTTGCTAGTCTAAATCGATTGGAATCGAGCCAATGAAAAGTGGCTTTTCATTTCTTCACAACTTTGGGTTTGTTCGTTTTTGGCGAACTGCTAGTCTAAATCGATTGGAATCGAGCCAATGAAAAGTGGCTTTTCATTTCTTCACAACTTTGGGTTTGTTCGTTTTTGGCGAACTGCTAGTCTAAATCGATTGGAATCGAGCCAATGAAAAGTGATTTTTGATTTCACAATAACTTTGGTTTGTTCGTTTTTGGAAAATTACAAGTCTAATTCAATTGGAATCGGGCCAATGAAAGTGGTTTTTCTTTTCAAGATAACTTCGGGTTTGTTCATTTTTTGGCGAGTTGCTAGTCTAAATGATTTGAATCGAGCCAATGAAAATTGGCTTTTGCTTTCTTGATAACTTTGGGTTTGTTCATTTTTAGCGAATTGCTGGTCTAATTCGATTGGAATCGAGCCAGTGAAAAGTGGTTTTTGATGTCATGGTAACTTTGGGTTTGTTCGTTTCGGCGAATTGCTTGTCCAATTCGATTGGAATCAAGCCAATAAAAAGTGTATTTTGCTTACATGATAACTTCAGGTTTGTTCTTTTTGGCGAATTGCTCGACTAGTTCGACTGGAATCAAGTTAATGAAAAGTGGTTTTTCATTTCATGAAAACTTCGGGTTTGTTCATTTTGGTGAATTGCCCGTCTAATTCGATAGGAATCGAGCCAATGAAAAGTCACCTTTCATTTCAAGATAACTTTGGGTTTGTTCATTTTTGGCGGACTGCTAGTCTAAATCGATTGGAATCGAGCCAATGAAAAGCGATTTTTGATTTCACGATAACTTCGGGTTTGTTCGTTTTTGGCAAATCACAAGTCTAATTCAATTGGAATCGGGCCAATGAAAAGTGGTTTTTCATTTCATGATGACTTTGGGTTTGTTCATTATTGGCAAGTTGGTAGTCTAAATCGATTGGAATCGGGCCAATGAAAAGTGGATTTAGATTTCTTGATAACTTTGGGATTGTTCATTTTTGGCGAATTGCTGGTCTAATTCGATTGGAATCGAGCCAATGAAAAGTGGTTTTTGATTTCATGGTAACTTTGGGTTTGTCCATTTTTGCGAGTTGATGGTCTAATTCGATTGGAATCGAGCCAACGAAAAGTGGTTTTCGATTTTGTGATAACTTCGGGTATGTTCTTCTTGGCGAATTACTCGTCTAGTTCGATTGGAATCGAGTCAATGAAAAGTGGTTTTTCATTTCTTGATAACTTCGGATTTGTTGGTTTTGGTGAATTACCTGTCTAATTCGATAGGAATCGAGCCAATGAAAAGTCACTTTTCATTTCAAGATAACTTTGGGTCTGTTTATTTTTGGCAAACTGCTAGTCTAAATCGATTGGAATCGAGCCAATGAAAAGGGGTTTTTGATTTCACGATAACTTCAGGTTTGTTCGTTTTTTGGCAAATTACTAGTCTAATTCAATTGGAATCGAGCCAATGAAAAGTGGTTTTTCATTTCATGATAACTTCGGTTTTGTTCATTTTTGGCAAGTTGCTAGTCTAAATCGATTGGAATCGAGCCAATGAAAAGTGGCGTTTGATTTCTTGATAACTTTGGGTTTGTTCATTTTTGGCGAATTGTTGGTCTAATTCGATTGGAATCGAGCCAATGAAAAGTGGTTTTTGATGTCATGTTAACTTTGGGTTTGTCCATTTTTGCGAGTTGGTAGTTTAATTCAATTGGAATCGAGCCAATGAAAAGTCATTTTTGATTTCATGATAACTTCGAGTTTGTTCATTTTGGCGAATTGCTCGTCCAATTCGATTGGAATTGAGCCAATGAAACGTGGTTTTTATTTCAAGATATCTTCGGGTTTGTTCTTTTTTGGCGAATTGCTCGTATAGTTCGATTGGAATCAAGTCAATACAAAGTGATTTTTCATTTCATGATAACTTCGGGTTTGTTCATTTTGGTGAATTGCTCGTCTAATTCGATAGGAATCGAGCCAATGAAAAGTCACCTTTCATTTCAAGATAACTTTGGGTTTGTTCATTTTTGGCGAACTGCTAGTCTAAATCGATTGGAATCGAGCCAATGAAAAGTGATTTTTGATTCCACGATAACTTCGGGTTTGTTCGTTTTTGGCAAATTACAAGTCTAATTCAACTGAAATCGGGCCAATGAAAAGTGGTTTTTCATTTCATGATAACTTCTGGTTTATTCATTTTTGGCGAGTTGCTAGTCTAAATCGATTGGAATCGAGCCAATGAAAAGTGGCTTTTGATTTCTTAAAAACTTTGTGTTTGTTCATTTTTAGCGAAATACTGGTCTAATTCGATTGGAATCGAGCCAATGAAAAGTGGTTTTTGATTTCATGGTAACTTTGGGTTAGTTCGTTTTGGCGAATTTCTCGTCCAATTCGATTGGAATCGAGCCCATGAAAAGTGGTTTTTGATTTCATGATAACTTTGGGTTTGTTCTTTTTAGCAAATTGCTCGTCTAGTTCGGTTGGAATCGAGTCAATGAAAACTGGTTTTTCATTTATAACTTTGGGTTTGTTCGTTTTGGTGAATTGTTCGTCTAATTCGATAGGAATCGAGCCAATGAAAAGTAACCTTTTATTTCCAGATAACTTTGGGTTTGTTTATTTTTGGCGAACTGCTAGTCTAAATCGACTGGAATCGAGCCATTGAAAAGTGATTTTTGATTTCATGATAACTTCGAGTTTTTTCGTTTTTGGCAAATTACAAGTCTAATTGAATTGGAATCGGACCAATGAAAAGTGGTTTTCAATTTCTTGATAACTTCGGGTTTGTTCATTTTTGGCAAGTTGCTAGTCTAAATCGATTGGAATTGAGCCAATGAAAAGTGATTTTTGATTTCATGATAACTTCGGGTTTATTCATTTTTGGCAAATTACAAGTCTAATTCAATTGGAATCGGGCCAATGAAAAGTTGTTTTTGATTTCATGATAACTTTGGGTTTGTTCATTTTGGCGAATTGCTCGTCCAATTCGATTAGAATCGAGCCAATGAAAAGTTGTTTTCAATTTCGTGATAACTTCGGGTTTGTTCTTTTTAGTGAATTGCTCGTCTTGTTCGATTGGAATCGAGTCAATGAAAAGTGGTTTTTAATTTCATGATAACTTCGAGTTTTGTGGTTTTTTTGAATTACCCGTCTAATTCGATAGGAATCGAGCTAATGAAAAGTCACTTTTCATTTCAAGATAACTTTGGGTTTGTTCATTTTTGACGAACTGCTAGTCTAAATCGATTGGAATCGAGCCAATGAAAAGTGGTTTTTGATTTCATGATGACTTCGGGTTTGTTCGTTTTTGGCAAATTACTATTCTAATTCAATTGGAATCGAGCCAATGAAAAGTGGTTTTTCATTTCATGATAAGTTCGGGTTTGTTCATTTCTGGCAAATTGCTAGTCTAAATCGATTGGAATCGAGCCAATGAAATATAGCTTTTGATTTCATGATAACTTCGGGTTGGTTCATTTTTGTGAATTGCTCGTCTAGTTTGATTGGAATCGAGCCAATGAAAAGTTGTTTTTCATTTCATGATAACTTCGGGTTTGTTCATTTTGGCGAATTGCTCGTCTAATTCGATAAGAATCGAGTCAATGAAATGTCGTTTTTCATTTTAAGATAACTTCGGGTTTGTGCATTTTTAGTGAACTGCTAGTCTAAATCGATTGGAATCGAGCCAATGAAAAGTGGTTTTTGATTTCACGATAAGTTCAGGTTTGTTCGTTTTTGGCGAATTGCTAGTCTAAATCTATTGGAATCGAGCCAATGAAAAGTGGCTTTTGATTTTTTGATAACTTCTGGTTTGTTCGTTTTAGCGAATTGCTATTCTAGTTTAATTGGAATCGAGCTAATGAAAAGTGTTTTTTGATTTCATGATAACTTTGGGTTGGTTTGTTTTTGGCGAATTGTTGGTCTAATTTGAATGGAATAGAGCCAATGAAAAGTTATTTTTGATTTCATGATAACTTCGGGTTCATTTGTTTTTGGCGAATTGCTAGTCTAATTCTATTGGAATCGAGCCAACGAAAAGTGATTTTTGATTTCATGATAACTACGGGTTTGTTCATTTTTGGCGAACTGCTAGTCTAATTCGATTAGAGTTGAGCCAATGAAAAGTGATTTTTGATTTCATGGTAACTTTGGTTTTGTCCATCTTTGCGAGTTGCTGGTTTAATTCGATTGGAATCGAGCTAATGAAAAGTTGTTTTTGATTTCATGATAACTTCGGGCTTGTTCATTTTGGTGAATTGCTCGTCCAATTCGATTGGAATCGAGCCAATGAAAAGTGGTTTTTGGTTTCATGATAACTTCGGTTCGTTCATTTTTGGCAAATTGCTTGTCTAATTCGATTGGAATCGAGCAAATGAAAAGTGGTTTTTGATTTCATGGTAACTTCGGGTTTGTCCATTTTTGCGAGTTGCTGGTTTAATTCGATTGGAATCGAGCCGATGAAAAGTTATTTTTGATTTCATGATAACTTCGGGTTTGTTCGTTTTGGCAAATTGCTCGTCCAATTCGATTGGAATCGAGCCAATGAAAAGTGGTCTTTGATTTCATGATAACTTCGGATATGTTCTTTTTGGTGAGTTGCACATCTAGTTTGATTGGAATCGAGTCAATGAAAAGAGGTTTTTCAATTCACGGTAACTTCGTTGTTCGTTTTGGTGAATTGCTAGTCTAATTCGATAGGAATCGAGCTAATGAAAAGCCACTTTTCATTTCAAGATAACTTTGGGTTTGGTCGTTTTTGGCAAACTGCTTGTCTAAATCGATTGGAATCGAGCTAATGGAAAGTGATTTTTGATTTCACGATAACTTCGGGTTTGTTCGTTTTTGCCAGTTGCTCGTCTAGTTCGATTGGAATCGAGCAAATGAGAAGTTGTTTTTCATTACATGATAACTTCGGGTTTGTTCGTTTTAGCGAATTGCTCGTCTAATTCGATAGGAATCGAGTCAATGAAATGTCGTTTTTCATTTCAAGATAATTTCGGGTTTGTTCATTTTTAGCGAACTGCTAGTTTAAATCGATTGGAATCAGGCCAATGAAAAGTGGTTTTTGATTTCACGATAAGTTCGGGTTTTTTCATTTTTGGCGAATTGCTAGTCTAAATCGATTGGAATCGAGGCAATGAAAAGTGGCTTTTGATTTCTAGATAACTTCGGGTTTGTTCGTTTTGGCGAATTGCTATTCTAATTTGATTGGAATCGAGCTAATGAAAAGTATTTTTTGATTTCATGATAACTTTGGGTTTGTTTCTTTTTGGCGAATTGTTGGTCTAATTTGAATGGAATCGAGCCAATGAAAAGTTATTTTTGATTTCATGATAACTTCGGGTTCATTCGTTTTTGGCGAATTGCTAGTCTAAATCGATTGGAATCGAGCCAATGAAAAGTGGTTTTCGATTTCACGATAACTTCGGGTTTGTTTGTTTTTGACAAATTACTAGTCTAATTCAATTGGAATCGAGCCAATGAAAAGTGGTTTTTCATTTCATGATAACTTCGGGTTTGTTCATTTTTGGCAAGTTGCTAGTCTAAATCGATTGGAATCAGGCCAATGAAAAGTGGCGTTTGATTTCTTGATAACTTTGGGTTTGTTCATTTTTGGCGAATTGATGGTCTAATTCGATTGGAATCGAGCCAATGAAAAGTGGTTTTTGATGTCATGGTAACTTTGGGTTTGTTCTTTTTGTCGAATTGCTCGTCTAGTTCGATTGGAATCGAGTCAATGAAAAGTGGTTTTTTATTTCATGATAACTTCGGGTTTGTTCGTTTTAGTGAATTGCTCGTCTAGTTCGATAGGAATCGAGCCAATGAAAAGTCACCTTTCATTTCAAGATAACTTTGGGTTTGTTCATTTTTGGCGAACTGCTAGTCTAAATCGATTGAAATCGAGCCTACGAAAACCGATTTTTGATTTCACGATAACTTCGGGTTTGTTCGTTTTTGGTAAATCACAAGTCTAATTCAATTGGAATCGGGCCAATGAAAAGTGGTTTTTCATTTCATGATAACTTCGGGTTTGTTCATTTTTGGCAAGTTGCTAGTCTAAATCGATTGGAATCGAGCCAATGAAAAGTGGCCTTTGATTTCTTGATAACTTTGGGTTTGTTCATTTTTTGCGAATTGCTGGTCTAATTCGATTGGAATCGAGCCAATGAAAAGTGGTTTTTGATTTCATGGTAACTTTAGGTTTGTCCATTTTTGCGAGTTGATGGTTTAATTCGATTAGAATCGAGCCAATGAAAAGTTGTTTTCGATTTCATGATAATTTCGGGTTTGTTCATTTTGGCGAAATGCTCGTCCAATTCGATTGGAATCGAGCCAATGAAAAGTTATTTTCGATTTCGTGATAACTTCGGGTATGTTCTCTTTGGCGAATTGCTCATCTAGTTCGATTGGAATCGAGTCAAGGAAAAGTAGTTTTTCATTTCATGATAACGTCGGGTTTGTTGGTTTTGGTGAATTACCCGTCTAATTCGATAGGAATCGAGCCAAAGAAAAGTCTCTTTTCATTTCAAGATAAGTTTGGGTTTGTTCATTTTTGGCGAACTGCTAGTCTAAATCGATTGGAATCGAGCCAATGAAAAGTGGTTTTTGATTTCTCGATAACTTCGGGTTTGTTCGTTTTTGGCAAATTACTAGTCTAATTCAATTGGAATCGAGCCAATCAAAAGTGGTTTTTCATTTCATGATAACTTCGTGTTTGTTCATTTTTGTCAAGTTGCTAGTCTGAATCGATTGGAATTGAGCCAACGAAAAGTGGCGTTTGATTTCTTGATAACTTTGGGTTTGTTCATTTTTGGCAAATTGCTGGTCTAATTCGATTGGAATCGAGCCAATGAAAAGTGATTTTTGATGTCATGGTAACTTTGGGTTTGTCCATTTTTGCGAGTTGCTAGTTTAATTCGATTGGAATCGAGCCAATGAAAAGTCATTTTTGATTTCATGATAACTTCAGGTTTGTTCGTTTTGGCAAATTGCTTATCCAATTCGATTGGAATTGAGCCAATGAAAAGTGGTCTTTGATTCATGATAACTTCGGGTTTGTTCTTTTTGGCGAATTGCTTGTCTAATTTGATAGGAATCGAGTCGATGAAAAGAGGTTTTTCATTTCACGATAACTTCGTTGTTCATTTCGATGAATTGCTTGTCTAATTCGATAGGAATCGAGCTAATGAAAAGTCACTTTTCATTTCAAGTTAACTTTGGGTTTGTTCATTTTTGGCGAACTGCTAGTCTAAATCGATTAGAATCGAGCCAATGGAAAGTGATTTTTGATTTCACTATAACTTCGGGTTTGTTCGTTTTTTTTAAATTACTAGTCTAAATCAATTGGAATCGAGCCAATAAAAAGTGGTCTTTCATTTCATGATAACTTCGGGTTGCATCATTTCTAGTGAATTGCTAGTCTAAATCGATTGGAATCGAGCCAATGAAATGTAGCTTTTGATTTCATGATAACTTCGGGTTTGTTCATTTTTGCGAATTGCTCATCTAGTTCGATTGGAATCAAGCCAATGAAAATTTGTTTTTCATTTCATGATAACTTCGGGTTTGTTCGTTTTGGCGAATTGCTCGTCTAATCCGATAGGAATCGAGTCAATGAAATCTCGTTTTCCATTTCAAGATAACTTCGGGTTTGTTCATTTTTAGCGAACTGCCAGTCTAAATCGATTGGAATCGAGCCAATGAAGAGTGGTTTTTGAGATGACGATAAATTCGGGTTTGTTCGTTTTGGGCCAATTGCTAGTCTAAATCGATTGGAATCGAGCCAATGAAAAGTGGCTTTTGATTTCTTGATTACTTCAGGTTTGTTCGTTTTGGCGAATTGTTATTCTA
>NW_019258873.1:0-1074 GCF_002742605.1 Olea europaea var. sylvestris
GTCAAGGACAAGGCTTAAGGTGGCTTGCTCGAGGGCAAGGCTTACATGCTTGCTCGGGGCAAGGCTTTAGGTGGCTTGCTGGATGCAAAGCGAACTATCGGGCTGTTATACCCGAGGTTTGGATTTATTAATTGTTTGGACTGGACTTGGATTATATTGTATCCAAGCTGCCTACGTACCCAAACGGGATCAAGCCGAACGTAGTTCATTGCAAAAGAAAACGAAAAACATGCATGGGCACGCAGGCCCGCTAAACTAGAAATAAAATGCAAGGGCACGCATGCTCAAAGAACCAAAAATAACATTCAGAAGAAAAAATGCAGAAAAAGAAAATCTCCTAAATGGCGTCGGGAATGTTACTTGTAATATATTTTTAGATTGTCGACATTCTAGGGCCTTAGAAGAGGTCTACCCGAAGTGTCTCTTAGGCTGTATGCTCCTTTGCGAACCTGTCGTATGACCTCAAAGGGCCCTTTCCAGATGGGCCCGAGCTTCCCTGGGGGGTGGCCTGCTGCTTCGGCCCTCCTCAAGACCAAATCGCCAGCTCTGAACCTCCGAGCCTTGACTTTGCTATTAAAATGTTTTGCTGTCTTAGTTTGGTAAGAGGCCACCTTTATAGCGGCTTGCTCCCGTACTTCTTCCAAGAGATCAAGATGTTCAGTTGTATGCTCCGAGGTTTCTAGCACGAGCCTTCTTTAGCTTGGCAGTCTAATTTCCACTGGGACCATTGCTTCAATGCCTAGGGTAACATAAAAGGGGTTTCTCCTGTGGTTGTCCTATGAGTTGTTCTATACGTCCAAAGTATAGAGGGCAGCTCGTCGGACCAAGAACCCCTAGCATTGCTTATTCTTGTTCGGAGGTCTTGTAATATGATTCGATTTGTTACCTCGGCCAGACCATTGCTCTGAGGATGCGAAACTGATGTCAGACGGTGATCAATCCCAAGGTTTGAACAAAAGTTTCTAAACTGTTGATTGTCAAATTGCCTGCTATTGTCGGTGATGAGGACCTTTGGTATCCCAAACCTACAAATGATAGACCTCCAAGTGAAGGCTCTTAGCTTGGGCTCCGATA
>NW_019258874.1:0-1074 GCF_002742605.1 Olea europaea var. sylvestris
GCTCGATTCGAATCAAATTAGACTAGCAATTTGCTAAACATGAACAAACCCGAAGTCATCATGAAATCAAAATCCACTTTTCGTTGGCTCAATTCCAATCGAATTAGACTAGCAATTTGCCAAAAATGAACAAGCCTAAAGTTATCATGAAATGAAAAACTACTTTTCATTGGCTCGATTCCAATCGAATTAGACTAGTAGTTCGCCTAAAACTAATAAACCCGTAGTTATCATGAAATCAAAAACCACATTTCGTTGGCTCGATTCCATTCAAATTAGACTTGCAACTCGCCAAAAAAGAACAAATCGAAGTTACATTAAATCAAAACCCACTTTTCATTGGATCGATTCCAATCAAGTTAGACTAGCAATTCGCAAAAAATAAACAAACAGGAAGTTTTCATGTAAACAAAAGCCACCTTTCATTGGCTCAATTCCAATCGAATTAGACTAGCAATTCAACAAAAAAAGAAAAAATCTGAAGTTATCAAGAAATCAAAACGCACTTTTCATTGGGTCGATTCCAATCGAAATAGACGAGCAATGCGCTAAAAATGAGCAAACCCGAAGTTATCATGATATCAAAAATCACTTTTCATTTGCTCGATTGCAATGGAATTAGACTAGCTATTCGTCGAAAATGAACAAACACGAAGTTATCATGAAATCAAAAAGCACTTTTCATTGGCTTGATTCCAATCGAATTAGACTAGCAATTCACTAAAAATGAACAAACCCAAAATCATCATGAAATCAAAATCCATTTTTTGTTGCTCTATTCCAATCGAATTAGACTAGCAATTCGCCAAAAACGAACAAGCCCAAAGTTATCATGAAACGAAAAACCACTTTTCATTGGCTCGATTCCAATCGAAATAGACTAGCAGTTTTCCAAAAACTAACAAACCCGAAGTTATCGTGATATGAAAAACCACTTTTTATTGGCTCCATTGCAATAGAATTAGACTAGCTATTCGCCAAAAATGAACAAGCCCGAAGTTATTATGAAATCAAAACCCACTTTTCATTAGGTCAATTCCAATCGAATAAGACTAGCATTTCGCCAAAAATGAA
>NW_019258875.1:0-1074 GCF_002742605.1 Olea europaea var. sylvestris
TGCTCTGTATGGTTATCCTCTAGCATCTCATCCCTAATCACAACGTCCATGTCTTGCCACTAAGGTTGTTAACAACCTGAATGGGTGTAACCTCATGTCCTACACCCCTTGTGGCAATCCACTTATCGAAGACTTCCTCCGCATACTTAAATATGTATATGAGTCGAGTTTACCTCATAATTCTCGTAAGCTTAGATAATTGCTATCCTATGGTTTAGAATAGCCCTACAGGCCGTTGCCTTTTAAGCTGTCTTTCTAGTTTTCGCCATGCCAGTCCCATATAAGCTAAGTCTAGTTATGCTTAATATTCTATTAGTGATAAGACGTCACCTATTACATTCTCATAAATCATTATAAGGATAAAATAAAAGATTATACTTTTAGAAAAAATGATTAAGCTGATTAAAAGCATGTGGGAAACATTTCAAAAATCGAAGCAAAATAACATGCTTATTATTTATACTAGAATATAGCATTTCATTTTATTTCAAGCATTTCTTGAATATAAAGAATTTATATTAAAATGTCACATTTCATTAAATACCTTTGGTCCATCGGATGTTGATTGGTGATGCTAGGTGCCGAGAACCTTGTTATAATTCTTGTTTGTTAAATAAAGTGTTTACAATATTATCTTAAGTTTAATAGACCATTTATTTATTTATTTATTTTCTTCATTGGCTTTAATCTTGTTGATTTGAATAATGTACAACTAAAAGGCTTCTAGAAGAAGAGAGGTCACTAGTGGACCACTAATTAAATTCCAAGTTCTCTTTAGACAATTTATACCTTTTTGACAAAGTTTTTCAATGTTGCAAATATACAAATCAAGAAAACTCAAATAATGAGTAAACTATAATATTAGAATATGACTTCATTTGTGTGTACTAAAAATAAATTTCATGATTTTACATTTTAAAATGCCAATGTTGATAATGTGGTCTTAAATTATACCTATTCTTTAATGCTACCAATTGAACAATTGAAATATGTATAAATGAGATAGAATGGGTTGGATAAACAAATCAACATATTTTGTGAAATTATGATATCAGTTTGCTAACTAACAAAAGT
>NW_019258876.1:0-1074 GCF_002742605.1 Olea europaea var. sylvestris
AACTGAGCAGGACATACTTTTTTTAAAAAAAATAATTGTTGCCTTTTAAAAGGCAGCATGGTGTTGCCTTTTCCTTTTCCTAAAGGCCCATGAGCCCGAACCAACATTCCACATGGGCCAGCTCGAACTTTTTCGGATCGAGCCACGGATGACCCAGACCGAGGAACTAAATTGACCTTCATAGCCTCTTTGTAAAACCTCTAACCAAATAATTTTACTTTTATCGACAGAATCTTCATCTCAGATTTTTTTTTTCGACATTAATTTATTAAACAATTAATTATAGTAAATTCAATTTCTTGATAGCAATTTTGTTACCAAAAAAAGTAATAAAATAAAAATTAAAAAGCCGATAGTAAAATTCGTAGGTAACAAAATAACAATGAAAAATACTAAAAGTCTAAAACAATAGAGCTTTTGAACAGAAAATTGATCCTCAGATTTTTCATCATTAAGCAGAGTAATAAAAATTACATATTATGTTTAAGAATATATATCGATAATTAAAAAACAATAGACTACATAATATATGTTAGTAACACTAAAACTATAAATATTTTGAGAAATTTATTTCATCGACAAATATACATCACTAAACGAAGTAACAAAAATATATTATTTCAATTTTAAATATGAAAAATATATTGGAAATACAAAGTTAAATAAATAATTTTTGTCGATGCTATTGTAAAACTGAGTGCTACGAAATAGTATGATTCATGGATTAAAAAGCAATCAAAAATAAGTAACACCATTTGATTGGACTATTAACGTCAACGGTTAAGCCATATGAGCATTCGGGGAGCCAAATCAATAACGACCCACAAATTGAATGCATAATACGAATAATGAATCAATTTTCTGAAAGTCCGACCCATGATCCTTTTAAATAAAATAATTATAAAGCGAAAATTACAGCCAATTAGATTTTTTAAGATCAAATTTCAAAATTCAGAATTAATTTTTTTTATATAAAAATAAGATATTTATTCATATTTTTGATATTAATAATATTCAATATCGTTTATATTATCTCTCTAAAGCATAACCACACAAACCCTAAAAATCTCAAAA
>NW_019258877.1:0-1074 GCF_002742605.1 Olea europaea var. sylvestris
GAGAAGAGAAATATATTGAGTACGAAATATTAAGGGGATGCAGATCCCAAGAAGAAATGTGGGGCCATAGAATGAAACTTAATTTGCACTTTTCTCGACAAAAGTCACAATATGATCAACTTCTTGTTATCCCGACGGACAGCAAATTCTTGTGGGTTTTGTCAGTTGCCTTGTACCATGATCTCACGTGCATTGTGAGTCACTTTTGCTTTCTTGGTCGTATTGTCATCACGTGCTTCTTCTTCTTCAATGTACATGCATATAGATACAATATTTCATATTATGCATATGGGAGAACATCTCTTTATCATATGGCCAACATCAATTTATTGAAACTCTGGGTTCCCATTTGCCATGGGATACTTGGTCTAGTCTAACATGTACACCGTCAGCCTCGAAAAGGACAGCATACATATCTTAAATCAATAACCATGCTCTATTCAATAAAACTTGCACACAAGTTCCAGCTATGGTGAAGAAACTTTGTAAGGAACTAGCCATTTAAATGGTTCAAGTAATCTTTTGCCCTATACACAAGTTAGAAGAACAATTTGGGCGTCCGTATGTTACGCCATGATAGCAACGTATAAGGGCGGAGCTAGAATTACAGTTATGGGGGCAAAAAATTTTAAAAATTTAATATACGAATAAAATTTATATATAATACGAAAAATTCATAATATAAGTTACCTATTGTCAATGTACATGACAATGTTTTATAACATAAAATTCATCTGTAATAGAATCTAGATCTAAATTCTCGTTCAATGTTTAGTGTTAAACAATCAACAAGAAAATCATCATCCATTTTGTTATGAATTTTTGTCTTCGCATGTTTCATTGCTGAAAATTGATGAAACCATAACCATAAGACATCAACACAAATTACACAATTGCACAGTAGATAGCTAACATTTTTCAAGGCCCATGGTTTGCTTAATTGCTTTGCAACAAGAAGATGTTGGAAAAAATTCACCTCCGTTTTTATTCTGTTTCTTTTTCTCTTTATCAACTTACCACTTCTTACAACTTTAACTCCCTGTGAAGTGGTCAATCACAGTACTTTTTCAGGAT
>NW_019258878.1:0-1074 GCF_002742605.1 Olea europaea var. sylvestris
CCGCTCATCTCAGGCAAATGTAGGAACCACTTTCATTAACTTCTGTGGGTATTTTTTCTAATAATAACATTTGTGGCTGGAATTTGAAGTCCTTGCCACATACATTCTCCATCTTTCTACCTGAATTCTCTCGTATTCCCCCTGCAACCATGCCAGTCACTTATTATAGGAAAACATAAGGAAATGGATTCTCGGAGTTGGAGATCGAATATTTGGGCATTCTTGTAGTTGTAAACTTATTTGTGAACATGTTAATAAACATGTATAGGTAATTTAATCTGTCAGTCCTGGATTTTGGATACATGAAATGTTCGTGATGTGTCATATCCGAGTACGCTTTCATGCCTTCTAAACCATTCCAAATATCCCCTTTGCAGGAAGGTCTCTTGTCTTTTACTTGATTTCCCACGTTCTAGTGACAGGAACGCTGTTGGAAAGTTACAGGTATCTCAAAGGTACACTAGAGGTTTGTTTTTTTACGCATTTTGTTCTCTATTTTTCAACGATAGAGATACTCTAATTTGTTTAGATATTAGTTATTGTATAAGATTTGATGTAGTTCCACCAAAGGCACATGCCATCAACTTCAACAAGAAAAAAAGGAATTGATTAAATAATAAAACATTACAAGTCAGATGTCTAATAGACTATAGTTCAGCATAAGGGTCTAAGGCTGATGGCTCAGCACTGCATTTAAGAGAAAGATTGCACAAACGACAGGAATTTTATTGCTTCGCATCACAGACATCTGATAATATGACAGCAACAAAGATATAGAACATATATGGATTTTAAGTAAAAAAAACAAAAAGTTATTTATTTTGGAAGTAACTCTTAACTTCGTGACAAAATAAGGTAAACTTTTTAAGCACAAAGCATGCAAACATCATTTATTTAAAACTTATTAACTTACTAATAAGTAAACTTTGTAAGCTTAGCCAAACAAACTCCTAGGAAGTATGACATGTCAAAAAAAAATTAATGCAATAAGTTGAAAGGGTAATTGGCACAAAAAGTCCCTACCTTTCAAGTTTATTGTGGAAAACGTCCCTACCTTTCATTTTTTGGCATTTT
>NW_019258879.1:0-1074 GCF_002742605.1 Olea europaea var. sylvestris
GTTTGTTCATTTTTGGCGAATAGCTAGTCTAATTCGATTGGAATCGAGCCAATGAAAAGTCATTTTGATTTCATGATAACTTCAGGTTTGTTCTTTTTGGCAAAATGCTAGTCTAATTCAATTGGAATCGAGCTAATGTATAGTCATTTTTGATTTCATGATAACTTCGGGTTCGATCATTTTCGACAAATTGCTAGTCTCATTCAATTGGAATCGAGCCAACAAAAAGTGGTTTTCGATTTCATGATGACTTCGGGTTTGTTCGTCTTCGGCAAATTGCTAGTCCAATTCAATTGGAATCGAGCCAATGAAAAGTGGCTTTCGATTCCATGATAACTTCGGGTTTGATCATTTTCAAAAAATTGCTAGTCTAATTCGATTAGAATCGAGCCAATAAAAAGTGGTTTTTGATTTCATTAGAACTTCGGGTTTGTTCGTTTCTAGCGAAATGCTAGTCTAATTCGATTGGAATCGAGCAAATGTAAAGCGGTTTTTGATTTCATGATAACTTCGGGTTTGTTCGTTTTTGGCCAATTGCTACTCTAATTCGATTAGAATCGAGCCAATGAAAAGTGGCTTTCGATTTCTTGATAACATCGGGTTTGTTCATCTTTGGCTATTTGCTAGTCTAATTCGATTGGAATCGAGCCAATGAAAAGTGATTTTGATTTTATGATAACTTCGGGTTTGTTCGTTTTTAGCGAATTGCTAGTCTAATTCGATTGGAATCTAGCCAATGAAAAGTGGTTTTCGATTTCATGATACCTTCGGGTTTTTTCATTTTCTACGAAATGCCAGTCTAATTCGATTGGAATAGAGCCAACGAAAAGTAGTTTTTGATTTCTTGATGACTTCGGGTTTGTTCGTTTTTGGCGAATTGCTAGTCTAATTCGATTGGAATTGAGCCAATGAAAAGTGGTTTTTGATTTCATGATAACTTCAGGTTTGTTCATATTCGGCTAATTGCTAGTCAATTCATTGGAATCGTGCTAATGAAAAGTGGCTTTCGATTTCTTGATAACATCGGGTTTGTTCATCTTTGGCTATTTGCTAGTCTAATTCGATTGGAATCGA
>NW_019258880.1:0-1074 GCF_002742605.1 Olea europaea var. sylvestris
AAACTATCAAATACACTTTGAAAATGAGGCTTGACGCATCCAAATGGGCTTGGGTGGATGAGCTACCCCAGGTCTTATGGGCTATCCGAGCTACTATTCGAATGCCTTCAAGGAAAAACTTCTTTTTGTATGACTTATGGCGCCGAGGCAATGAGCCTAATTGAAGTACCTCTGCTATCTTTTGGTCTCACACATTTTAATGAAATATCAAATGATGAACTATAGAGTTGTAAACTAGATTTCCTTGAAGAAATAAGAGATGGATCTCAAGCAAAGTTGGCTATCAGCGAAAGATGACTAGGTATTACAATTCCAAAGTCAAAATAACATCGTTTCATATAAACGATCTAGTACTACAAAAGGTCTTTCATCAACTAAGGAACCAGGTATAGGAACCCTTTGCCCCAACTGGGAGGGCCCCTATTTTATAAGGGAAGAGGTTCAACCAGGAACCTACAAGATCAAAGGATCCATACATGGAAATGTAATAAACAAGGTCAGAAGAATGAACAAAAAGTGAACTTCTACTGATAATAAACATTACAAATTGGGCTTCTATTACAAGTTGCCCCATCTAAATAGGTGGGGAAGGGAAAGGTACAAAGGGAACTATTGCGTTTGGTGCCACTTCGGTGTTTGAAGCCTCACGTGCCTCTTCATCAACTTCATCTTCAATTTCTATCATGTGACTACCCTAAGTCGGAGTTTGAGGCTCCTCTCCCTTCTCTAAGAATTTAGACCTAAGTGTAGAAGTGTCTAAGATTTGGTAGTTAACTTTGATCCACTCGGCCACCTCATTGTAGGCATACCTCATCCAATACAGGCCAAAGCGGTGGTATGCCATTGTGAGGTGGAAATTGGTTATGCAGTTCCTCTCAACTTCACTACTAGCAGATCGAAGTTCCTCCTCACCTTTTTCAGCTTTGATAAGACATGAAATGTCATTTTTTCATCCATTAATACTTGCATTTTTGTAATTAATTAATGCCTAAATGTACTTAGTACCGTAATATTTTGATTTAGGTCACAAATGGAAGGAAACTACGGAATTTGGAAGAAAAGAGATAAAAAAAA
>NW_019258881.1:0-1074 GCF_002742605.1 Olea europaea var. sylvestris
TGATTCAACAAGTGCTGATAGTGGCATTCTTCTATGGCTTTGGTTTGTACATATGACAATCACTGAATAATACTTTAGATCACATTTATAGTTTCTTAGTAAATAAATGTTTGAGATTCTTGTCTCCAAAATTTGGTTGAATTCACAGGTCATTTTGGAATAGGCCCCATATGTGTTTCCGTCTTGACCTAGCAATCTTTGTCTCCGACTCGCCTTTCTCTAGTATGTAATTTAATATTTGGATCCTGGCTTTATTCCATTTCCCCCTTTTTTTGCATTCAATTATATGTGAAAAATAAAAATAAATAAATAAAATTGCTTGTTTCCAAATCAATGAAAGAACCCAAAATGGGACGTATGATTTTTGCACAAACTATTTTTTTTTTTTTTCAAATTTCAAATAAAAATTTTTGTGGAGTTTACAACATCAAACACGAGAAAGGGCAATGCAGAATAAACTTAAAACCTGCTATGAAGTACAAGAAATACATAATACTTCTAAGCTCTGTTAAAAAGTTAATCTTCTTTACTTCTCATTTTCATCTTTCAATTTATCTCTAACCAATGAAGCGGCGAACAAAGAGGATGAGCACCCTAGTTGCCAAAGAGTTAATCCATGCTGGAAAGCAATAGGAATCACCAGGCTTTGTGAGACCCCATAGAGGACCATAGAGCTTGGAAATTGAGAGCTTTATATTCTTGATGTCTTCGACGATTTGTTTGTCAATTTTGTTGAGTATTTATAGTAAGTTTTTCCTTTGGAAATCCACGAAGTTGTCACCTTCTGGCAAACCATCACTTCATACAAAGAATAGGTACCTGGATGTCACGTACCGCAATGAAGTGACTCGAGGTTTGGCATGACGCTGGAATGTCATGGCACACAATAGGAACATAAGGTAGACCTATGGCAAATTAGGTCTAAGCTTCGGCGGTGCAAAAAAGGGAAACACAAGCATTGCGATAGGGGACGCAAGCAAGACCAACACAGGCATTGCGGTAGGGGATGTAGGCAATAACACAAGTAGATTGTGCAGGCAAAACACAGACAGCAAATGCAGCCAAGCTGTGCAG
>NW_019258882.1:0-1074 GCF_002742605.1 Olea europaea var. sylvestris
TTTCATTTCATTATAATTTCTAGTTTGATAATTTTAGACGAATTGCTAGTCTAATTCGATTAAAATCGAGCAAATGAAAAGCGACTTTCGATTTCATGATGATATCTAGTTTGTTCGTCTTCGGCAAATTGCTAGTCTAATTCGATTGGAATCAAGCCAATGAAAGGTGATTTTCGATTTCATGATAACGTCGGGTTTGTTCGTTATCTGCTAATTGCTAGTCGAATTCGATTGGGATCAAGCCAACGAAATGTGGTTTTTGATTTCATGATAACTTCGGGTTTGATCATTTTCGACGAATTGCTAGTCTAATTCGATTGGAGTCAAGCCATTGAAAAGTGGCTTTCGATTTCATGATAACTTCGGGTTTCATCGTTTTCAAAAAATTGCTAGTCTAATTCGATTGGAATCGAGCCAATGAAAAGTGGTTTTCGGTTCCGTGATTACTTCGGGTTTGATCGTTTTCGTCAAATTGCTAGTCTAATCGATTGGAATCGACCCAATGAAAAGGGGTTTTTGATTTCATGATAACTTCGGGTTTGATCATTTTCGGTGAATTGCTACTCTAATTCGATTGGAATCGAGCCTATGAAAAGTGGTTTTTAATTTCATGATAACTTCGGGTTCGATCGTTTTCGACGAATTACTGGTCTAATTCGATTGGAATCGAGCCAAAGAAAAGTGGTTTTTTATTTCATGATAACTTCGGGTTTGTTCTTTTTTGCGAAATGCTAGTCCATTTCGATTGGAAAAAAGCCAATGAAAAGTGGTTTTTGATTTCAAGATAACTTCGAGTTTGTTCGTTTTTTACGAAATGCTAGTCTATTTCGATTGGAATCGAGCCAATGAAAAGTTGTTTTTGATTTCATGATAACTTCAGGTTTGATCATTTTCGGCGAATTGATGGTCTAATTCGATTGGAATCGAGTCAATAAAAAGTGGTTTGCGATTTCATGATGACTTCGGGTTTGTTCGTTTTCGACGAATTGCAAGTCTAATTCGATTGGAATCGAGCCAATGAAAAGTGGCTTTCGATTTCATGATAACTTCGGGTTTGATCGTTTTCAAAAAATT
>NW_019258883.1:0-29303 GCF_002742605.1 Olea europaea var. sylvestris
GTTCAATCCAAAACGGTCGCTACATTTCCAAAAAGTTCTTATAGGCCCAAAATGGACACCGTGTGCATAAGTTACGCTAAATTCTTCGAATGCCGACAATCCAAGCGCTGCAAATATGCAAGTGCTCATTCTTTCGAAAAATGGCCGAAATCCCTCATACGTCATGACGAAGTTGTAAGTTCAATCCAAAACGGTCGCTACATTTACAAAAAGTTCCTGTGGGCCCAAAACGGACATCGTGTGCATAAGTTACGCTCAATTCTTCGAATGTCGACAATCGAAGCGCTCCAAATATGAAAGTGCTCATTGTTTGGAAAAATGGCCGAAATCCCTCATACGTCACGACAAAGTGGTGAGTTCAATCCAAAACGGTCGCTACATTTCCAAAAAGTTCTTATGGGCCCAAAACAGACACCGTGTGCATAAGTTACGCTAAATTATTCGAGCGCCGACAATCCAAGCGCTCCAAATATGCATGTGCACATTCTTTCAAAAAATGGCCAAAATCCCTCGTACGTCACGACGAAGTCGTGAGTTCAATCCAAAACGGTCGCTACATTTCCAAAAAGTTCCTATGCGCCCAAAACGGACATCGTGTGCATAAGTTACGCTCAATTCTTCGAATGCCGACAATCCAAGCGCTCCAAATATGCAAGTGCTCATTCTTTTGAAAAATGGCCGAAATCCCTCATACATCATGACGAAGTTGTAAGTTCAATCCAAAACGGTCGCTACATTTCCAAAAAGTTCCTGTGGGCCCAAAACGGACATCGTGTGCATAAGTTACGCTCAATTCTTCGAATGCCGACAATCCAAGCGCTCCAAATATGAAAGTGTTCATTGTTTTGAAAAATGGCCGAAATCCCTCATACAACACGACAAAGTGGTGAGTTCAATCCAAAACGGTCGCTACATTTCCAAAAAGTTCTTATGGGCCCAAAATGGACACCGTGTGCATAAGTTACGCTAAATTCTTCGAATGCCGACAATCCTAGCGCTGCAAATATGCAAGTGCTCATTCTTTTGAAAAATGGCCGAAATCCCTCATATGTCATGACGAAGTTGTAAGTTCAATCCAAAACGGTTGCTACATTTCCCAGAAGTTCTTATGGGCCCAAAATGGACACTGTGTGCATAAGTTACGCTAAATTCTTCGAATGCCGACAATCCAAGCGCTGCAAATATGCAAGTGCTTATTCTTTCGAAAAATGGCCGAAATCCCTCATACGTCATGACGAAGTTGTAAGTTCAATCCAAAACGGTGGCTACATTTCCAAAAAGCTCCTGTGGGCCCAAAACGGACGTCTTGTGCATAAGTTACGCTCAATTCTTCGAATGTCGACAATCGAAGCGCTCCAAATATGAAAGTGCTCATTGTTTGGAAAAATGGCCGAAATCCCTCGTACGTCACGACGAAGTTGTGAGTTCAATCCAAAACGGTCGCTACATTTCTGAAAAGTACCTATGGGCCCAAAACGGATGCCGTTTTAAAAATTTACGCTCGATTCTTCGAATGCAGACAATCCAAGCGCTCCAAATATGCAAGTGCACATTCTTTCGAAAAATGGCCGAAATCCCTCGTACGTCACGACGAAGTTGTGAGTTCAATCCAAAACGGTCGCTACATTTCCAAAAAGTTCCTATGGGCCCAAAACGGACATCGTGTGCATAAGTTACGCTCAATTCTTCGAATGCCGACAATCCAAGCTCTCCAAATATGAAAGTGCTCATTGTTTTGAAATATGTCCGAAATCCCTCATACAACACGACAAAGTGGTGAGTTCAATCCAAAACGGTCGCTACATTTCCAAAAAGTTCTTATGGGCCCAAAATGGACACCGTGTGCATAAGTTATGCTAAATTCTTCGAATGCAGACAATCCAAGCGCTGCAAATATGCAAGTGCTCATTCTTTCGAAAAATGGCCGAAATCCCTCATACGTCATGACGAAGTTGTAAGTTCAATCCAAAACGGTCGCTACATTTCCAAAAATTTCCTGTGGGCCCAAAACGGACATCGTGTGCATAAGTTACGCTCAATTCTTCGAATGCCGACAATCGAAATGCTCCAAATATGAAATTGCTCATTGTTTTGAAAAATGGCCGAAATCCCTCATACGTCACGACAAAGTGGCGAGTTCAATCCAAAACGGTCGCTACATTTCCAAAAAGTTCTTATGGGCCCAAAATGGACACCGTGTGCATAAGTTACGCTAAATTATTCGAGTGCCGACAATCCAAGCGCTCCAAATATGCAAGTGCACATTCTTTCAAAAAATGGCCGAAATCCCTCGTACGTCACGACGAAGTTGTGAGTTCAATCCAAAACGGTCGCTACATTTCCAAAAAGTTCCTATGGGCCCAAAACGAACATCGTGTGCATAAGTTACGCTCAATTCTTCGAATGCCGACAATCCAAGCGCTCCAAAAACGCAAGTGCACATTCTGTTGAAAAATGGCCGAAATCCCTCGTACGGCACGACGAAGTGGTGAGTTCAATCCAAAACGGTTGCTACATTTCCAAAAAGTTCTTATGGGCCCAAAATGGACACCGTGTGCATAAGTGACGCTAAATTCTTCGAATGCCGACAATCCAAGCGCTGCAAATATGCAAGTGCTCATTCTTTTGAAAAATGGCCGAAATCTCTCGTACGTCAAGACGAAGTTGTAAGTTCAATCCAAAACGGTCGCTACATTTCCAAAAAGTTCCTATGGGCCCAAAACGGACATCGTGTGCATAAGTTACGCTCAATTCTTCGAATGTCGACAATCGAAGCGCTCCAAATATGAAAGTGCTCATTGTTTGGAAAAATGGCCAAAATCCCTCATACGTCACGACAAAGTGGTGAGTTCAATCCAAAACGGTCGCTACATTTCCAAAAAGTTCTTATGGGCCCAAAATGGACACCGTGTGCATAAGTTACTCTAAATTATTCGAACGCCGACAATCCAAGCGCTCCAAATATGCAAGTGCACATTCTTTCAAAAAATGACCGAAATCCCTCGTACGTTACGATGAAGTTGTGAGTTCAATCCAAAACGGTCGCTACGTTTCCAAAAAGTTCTTATGGGCCCAAAACGTACACAGTGTGCAAAAGTTACGCTCAATTCTTCGAAAGCCGACAATCCAAGCGCTTAAAATATACAAGTGCTCATTATTTTGAAAAATGGCCGAAATCCCTCATACGTCACGACAAAGTGGTGAGTTTAATCCAAAACGATCGCTACATTTCCAAAAGGTACTTATGGGCCAAAAACGGACACCGTGTGCAAAAGTTACACTAAATTTTTCGTACGCCGACAATTCAAGCGTTCCAAATATGCAAGTGCTCATTCTTTTGACAAATGGCCGAAATCCCTCATACGTCACGACGAAGTGGTGAGTTCAATCCAAAACGGTCTCTACATTTCCAAAAAGTTCTTATGGGCCCAAAATGGACACCGTGTGCATAAGATACGCTCAATTCTTCGAACGTCAACAATCCAAGTGCTCCAAATATGCAAGTGCTCATTCCTTTGAAAAATGGCCGAAATCCCTCATACGTCACGACGAAGTGGTGAGCTCAATCCAAAACGGTTGCTACATTTCCAAAATGTTCTTATGGGCCCAAAACGGACATCGTGTGCATAAGTTACGCTCAATTCTTCGAATGTCGACAATCCAAGCGCTCCAAATATGCAAGTGCTCATTCTTTTGAAAAATGGCCGAAATCCCTCATACGTCACGACGAAGTGGTGAGCTCAATCCAAAACAGTCGCTACAATTCCAAAAAGTACTTATGGGCCGAAAACGGACACTGTGTGCAAAAATTGCGCTAAATTCTTCGTACGCCGACAATTCAAGCGTTACAAATATGCGAGTGCTCGTTCTTTTGAAAAATGGCTGAAATCCGTCATACGTCACGACGAAGTGGTGAGTTCAATCCAAAACGGTCGCTACATTTCCAATAAGTTCTTATGGGCCCAAAATTGACACTGTGTGCATAAGTTGAGCTCAATTCTTCGAACATCAACAATCCAAGCGCTCCAAATATGCAAGTGTTAATTCTTTTGAAAAATGGCCGAAATCCGTCATACGTCACGACGAAGTGGTGAGTTCAATCCAAAACGATCGCTACGTTTCCAAAAAGTTCTTATGGGCCCAAAACGTACACAGTGTGCATAAGTTACGCTCAATTCTTCGAAAGCCGACAATCCAAGCGCTCCAAATATGCAAGTGCTCATTCTTTTGAGAAATGGCCAAAATCCCTCATACGTCACGAGAAAGTGGCGAGTTTAATCCAAAACGATCGCTACATTTCCAAAAGTTACTTATGGGCTGAAAACGGACACCGTGTGCAAAAGTTACACTAAATTTTTTGTACGCCGACAATTCAAGCGTTCCAAATATGCAAGTGCTCATTCTTTTGACAAATGGCCGAAATCCCTCATACGTCACGACGAAGTGGTGAGTTCAATCCAAAACGGTCGCTACATTTCCAAAAAGTTCTTATGGGCCCAAAAAGGACACCTTATGCATAAGTTACGCTCAATTCTTCGAACGTCAACAATCCAAGTGCTCCAAATAAGCAAGTGCTCATTCTTTTGAAAAATGGCTGAAATGCCTCATACGTCACGACGAAGTGGTGAGCTCAATCCAAAACGGTTGCTACATTTCCAAAATATTCTTATGGGCCCAAAACGGACATCGTGTGCATAAGTTACGCTCAATTCTTCGAATGCCGACAATCCAAGCGCTCCAAATATGCAAGTGCTCATTCTTTTGAAAAATGGACGAAATCCCTCATAGGTCATGACGAAGTGGTGAGCTCAATCCAAAACAGTCGCTACAATTCCAAAAAGTACTTATGGGACGAAAACGGACACTGTGTGCAAAAATTGCGATAAATTCTTCGTACGCCGACAATTCAAGCATTGCAAATATGCAAGTGCTCGTTCTTTTGAAAAATGGCCGAAATCCCTCATACGTCACGACGAAGTGGTGAGTTCAATCCAAAACGGTCGCTACATTTCCAATAAGTTCTTATGGGCCCAAAATTGACACTGTGTGCATAAGTTGAGCTAAATTCTTCGAACATCAACAATCCAAGCGCTCCAAATATGCAAGTGTTAATTCTTTTGAAAAATGGCCGAAATCCTTCATACGTCACGACGAAGTGGTGAGTTCAATCCAAAACGATCGCCACGTTTCCAAAAAGTTCTTATGGGCCCAAAACGTACACAGTGTGCATAAGTTACACTCAATTCTTCGAAAGCCGACAATCCAAGCGCTCCAAATATGCAAGTGCTCATTCTTTTGAAAAATGGCCGAAATCCCTCATACGTCACGACGAAGTGTTGAGTTTAATCCAAAACGATCGCTACATTTCCAAAATTTACTTATGGGCCGAAAACGGACACCGTGTGCAAAAGTTACACTAAATTTTTCGTACGCCGACAATTCAAGCGTTCCAAATATGCAAGTGCTCATTCTTTTGACAAATGGCCAAAATCCCTCATACGTCACGACGAAGTGGTGAGTTCAATTCAAAACGGTCGCTACATTTCCAAAAAGTTCTTATGGGCCCAAAATGGACATCGTGTGCATAAGTTACGCTCAATTCTTCGAACTTCAACAATCCAAGCGCTCCAAATATGCAAGTGTTAAATCTTTTGAAAAATGGCCGAAATCCCTCATACGTCATGATGAAGTGGTGAGTTCAATCCAAAATGGTCGCTACATTTCCAAAAAGTTCTTATGGGCCGAAAACGTACACCGTGTGCATAAGTTACGCTCAATTCTTCGAACGCCGACCAAGCGCTCCAAATATGCAAGTGCTCATTCTTTTGGAAAATGGCTGAAATCCCTCATACGTCACGACGAAGTGGTGAGTTCAATCCAAAACGGTCGCTACATTTCCAAAAAGGTCTAATGGGCCCAAAATGGATACCGTGTGCATAAGTTACGCTCAATTCTTCGAATGTCGACAATCCAAGCGCTCCAAATATGCAAGTTCTCATTCTTTCGAAAAATGGCCAAAATCCCTCGTACGTCACTACAAAGTGGTGAGTTCAATCCAAAACGGTCGTTACATTTCCAAAAAGTTCCTATGGGCCCAAAACGGACATCGTGTGCATAAGTTACGCTCAATTCTTCGAATGCCGACAATCCAAGCGCTCCAAATATGCAAGTGCTCATTCTTTTGAAAAATGGCCGAAATGCCTCTTACGTCACGACGAAGTGGTGAGCTCAATCCAAAACAGTCGCTACAATTCCAAAAAGTACTTATGGGTCGAAAACGGACACTGTGTGCAAAAATTGCGCTAAATTCTTCGTACGCCGACAATTCAAGCGTTACAAATATGCAAGTGCTCATTCTTTTGAAAGATGGCCGAAATCCCTCATACGTCACGATAAAGTGGTGAGTTCAATCGAAAACGGTCGTTACATTTCCAAAAACTTCTTATGGGCCCAAAACGTACACAGTGTTCATAAGTTACGCTCAATTCTTCGAAAGCCGACAATCCAAGCGCTCCAAATATGCAAGTGCTCTTTCTTTTGAAAAATGGCTGAAATCCACCATACGTCATGACGAAGTGGTGAGTTCAATCCAAAACGATCGCTACATTTCCAAAAAGTACTTATGGGCCGAAAACGGACACCGTGTGCAAAAGTTACGCTAAATTCTTCGTACGCCGACAATTAAAGCGTTCCAAATATGCAAGTGCTCATTCTTTTGAAAAATGGCCGAAATTCCTCATACGTCTCGACGAAGTGGTGAGTTCAATCCAAAACGGCCATTTTGGCTGCTACATTTCCAAAAAGTACATAAGGGCCGAAAACGAACACCGTGTGCAAAAGTAACGCTAAATTCTTCGTACGCCGACAATTAAAGCGCTCCAAATATGCAAGTGCTCATTCTTTTGAAAGTGGCCGAAATCCCTCATACGTCACGACGAAGTGGTAAGTTCAATACAAAACGGTCGCTACATTTCCAAAAAGTACTTATGGGCCGAAAACGTACACCGTGTACATGAGTTACGCTCAATTCTTCGAACGCCGACCAAGCGCTCCAAATATGCAAGTGCTCATTCTTTTGGAAAATGGCTAAAATCCCTCATACGTCACGACGAAGTGGTGAGTTCAATCCAAAACGGTCGCTACATTTCCAAAAAGTTCTTATGGGCCCAAAATGGACACCGTGTGCATAAGTTATGCTCAATTCTTCGAACGTCAACAATCCAAGCGCTCCAAATATGCAAGTGCTCATTCTTTTGAAAAATGGCCGAAATCCCTCTTACATCACGACGAAGTGGTGAGTTCAATAAAAAATGGTCGCTTCATTTCCAAAAAGTTCTTATGGGCACAAAATGGACACCGTGTGCATAAGTTACGCTCAATTCTTCGAACGTCAACAATCCAAGCGCTCCAAAAATGCAACTGCTCATTCTTTGGAAAAATGGCCAAAATCCCTTATACGTCACGACGAAGTGGTGAGTTCAATCCAAAATGGTCGCTACATTTCCAAAAAGTTCTTATGGGCCCAAAATGGACACCGTGTGCATAACTTACGCTCAATTCTTCGAACGTCGACAATCCAAGCGCTCCAAATATGCAAGTACTAATTCTTTAGAAAAATAGCCGAAATCCCCTGTACGTCACGATGAAGTTTTGAGTTCTATCCAAAACGGTCACTACATTTCCAAAAAGCTCCTATGGGCCCAAAACAGACATCGTGTGCATAAGTTACGCTCAATTCTTCGAATGCCGACAATCCAAGCGCTCCAAATACGCAAGTGCTCATTCTTTTGAAAATTTGCAGAAATCCCTCGTACGTCACGACGAAGTGGTGTGTTCAATCCAAAATGGTCGCTACATTTCCAAAAAGTACTTATGGGCCGAAAACGGACACCGTGTGCAAAAATTACGCTAAATTCTTCGCACGTCGACAAATCAAGCATTCCTAATATGCAAGTGCTCGTTCTTTTGAGAAATGGCCGAAATCCCTCATACGTCAAGACGAAGTGGTGAGTTCAATCCAAAACGATCGCTACATTTCCAAAATTTCTTATGGGCCGAAAATGGACACCGTGTGCATAAGTTACGCTCAATTCTTCCAACGTCAACAATCCAAGCGCTCCAAGTATGCAAGTGCTAATTCTTTAGAAAAATAGCCGAAATCCCTCGTACGTCACCACGAAGTTTTGAGTTCAATCCAAAACGGTCGCTACATTTCCAAAAAGTACGTAGGGGCCGAAAACGGACACCGTGTGCAAAAGATACGCTAAATTCTTCGTACGCCGACAATTAAAGTGTTCCAAAGATGCAAGTGCTCATTCTTTTAAAAAATGGCCGAAATCCCTCATATGTCACGACGAAGTGGTGAGTTCAATCCAAAACGGTCGCTACATTTCCAAAAAGTTCTAATGGGCCCAAAATGGACACCGTGTGCATAAGTTACGCTCAATTCTTCGAACGTCAACAATCCAAGTGCTCCAAATAAGCAAGTGCTCATTCTTTTGAAAAATGGCCGAAATCCCTCGTACGTCACGACGAAGTGGTGAGTTCAATCCAAAATGGTCGCTACATTTCCAAAAAATACTTATGGGCCGAAAACGGACACCGTGTGCAAAAATTACGATAAATTCTTCGTACGTCGACAAATCAAGCATTCCTAATATGCAAGTGCTCATTCTTTTGGGAAATGGCCGAAATCCCTCATACGTCAAGACGAAGTGGTGAGTTCAATTCAAAACGATCGCTACATTTCCAAAATGTTGTTATGGGCCGAAAATTGACACCGTGTGCATAAGTTACGCTCAATTCTTCGAACGTCAACAATCCAAGCCCTCCAAGTATGCAAGTGCTAATTCTTTAGAAAAATAGCGGAAATCCCTCGTACGTCACCACGAAGTTTTGAGTTCAATCCAAAATGGTCGCTACATTTCCAAAAAGTACGTAGGGGCCGAAAACGGACACCGTGTGCAAAAGATACGCTAAATTCTTCGTACGTCAACAATTAAAGTGTTCCAAAGATGCAAGTGCTTATTCTTTTAAAAAATGGCCGAAATCCCTTATACGTCACGATGAAGTGGTGAGTTCAATCCAAAACGGTCGCTACATTTCCAAAAAGTTCTAATGGGCCCAAAATGGACACCGTGTGCATAAGTTACGCTCAATTCTTTGAACGTCAACAATCCAAGTGCTCCAAATAAGCAAGTGCTCATTCTTTTGAAAAATGGCCGAAATCCCTCATACGTCACGATGAAGTGGTAAGCTCAATCCAAAACGGTCGCTACATTTCCAAAAAGTTCTTATGGGCCCAAAATGGACACCTTGTGCATAAGTTATGCTCAATTCTTCGAACGTCAACAATCCAAGTGCTCCAAATAAGCAAGTGCTCATTCTTTTGAAAAATGGCCGAAATCCCTCATACGTCACGACGAAGTGGTGAGCTCAATCCAAAACGGTTGCTACATTTCCAAAATGTTCTTATGGGCCCAAAACGGACATCGTGTGCATAAGTTACGCTCAATTCTTCGAATGCTGACAATCCAAGCGCTCCAAATATGCAAGTGCTCATTCTTTTGAAAAATGGCCGAAATCCCTCATACGTCACGATGAAGTGGTGAGCTCAATCTAAAACCGTCGCTACAATTCCAAAAAGTACTTATGGGCCGAAAACGGACACTGTGTGCAAAAATTGCGCTAAATTCTTCGTACGCCGACAATTCAAGCGTTACAAATATGCAAGTGCTCGTTCTTTTGAAAAATGGTCGAAATCCCTCATACGTCACGGCGAAGTGGTGAGTTCAATCCAAAACGGTCGCTACATTTCCAAAAATTACTTATGGGCCGAAAATGGACACCGTGTGCAAAAGTTGCGCTAAATTCTTCGTACGCCGACAATTCAAGCGTTCCAAATATGCAAGTGCTCGTTCCTTTGAAAAATGGCCAAAATCCCTCATACGTCACGACGAAGTGGTGAGTTTAATCCAAAACGGTCGCTACATTTCCTAAAAGTTCTTATGGGCCCAAAATTGACACTGTGTGCTTGAGTTGCGCTCAATTCTTCGGACATCAACAATCCAAGCGCTCCAAATATGCAAGTGTTAATTCTTTTGAAAAATGGCCGAAATCCTTCATACGTTACGACGAAGTGGTGAGTTCAATTCAAAACGATCGCTACGTTTCCAAAAAGTTCTTATGGGACCAAAACGTACACAGTGTGCATAAGTTACGCTCAATTCTTCGAAAGCCGACAATCCAAGCGCTCCAAATATGCAAGTGCTAATTCTTTCGTAAAATGGCCGAAATCCCTCATACGTCACGACGAAGTGTTGAGTTTAATCCAAAACGATCGCTACATTTCCAAAATTTACTTATGGGCCGAAAACGGACACCGTGTGCAAAAGTTACACTAAATTTTTCGTACGCCGACAATTCATGCGTTCCAAATATGAAAGTGCTCATTCTTTTGACAAATGGCCAAAATCCCTCATACGTCACGACGAAGTGGTGAGTTCAATTCAAAACGGTCGCTACATTTCCAAAAAGTTCTTATGGGCCCAAAATGGACACCGTGTGCATAAGTTACGCTCAATTCTTCGAACATCAACAATCCAAGCGCTCCAAATATGCAAGTGTTAAATCTTTTGAAAAATGACCGAAATCCCTCATACGTCACGATGAAGTGGTGAGTTCAATCCAAAACGGTCGTTACATTTCCAAAAAGTTCCTATGGGCCCAAAACGGACATCGTGTGCATAAGTTACTCTCAATTCTTCGAATGCCGACAATCCAAGCGCTCCAAATATGCAAGTGCTCATTCTTTTGAAAAATGGCCGAAATGCCTCATACGTCACGACGAAGTGGTGAGCTCAATCCAAAACAGTCGCTACAATTCCAAAAAGTACTTATGGGCCGAAAACGGACACTGTGTGCAAAAATTGCGCTAAATTCTTCGTACGCCGACAATTCAAGCGTTACAAATATGCAAGTGCTCGTTATTTTGAAAAATGGCCGAAATCCCTCATACGTCACGATGAAGTGGTGAGTTGAATCGAAAACGGTCGCTACATTTCCAAAAACTTCTTATGGGCCCAAAACGTACACAGTGTGCATAAGTTACGCTCAATTCTTCGAAAGCCGACAATCCAAGCCCTCCAAATATGCAAGTGCTCTTTCTGTTGAAAAATGGCTGAAATCCCCCATACGTCATGACGAAGTGGTGAGTTCAATCCAAAACGATCGCTACATTTCCAAAAAGTACTTATGGGCCGAAAACGGACACCGTGTGCAAAAGTTACGCTAAATTCTTCGTACGCCGACAATTAAAGCGTTCCAAATATGCAAGTGCTCATTCTTTTGAAAAATGGCCGAAATTCCTCATACGTCTCGACGAAGTGGTGAGTTCAATCCAAAACGGCAGTTGTTGGCCGCTACATTTCCAAAAAGTACATAAGGGCCGAAAACGAACACCGTGTGCAAAAGTAACGCTAAATTCTTCGTACGCCGACAATTAAAGCGCTCCAAATATGCAAGTGCTCATTCTTTTGAAAGTGACCGAAATCCCTCATACGTCACGACGAAGTGGTAAGTTCAATACAAAACAGTCGCTACATTTCCAAAAAGTACTTATGGGTCGAAAACGGACACAGTGTGCAAACGTTACGCTAAATTCTTCGTACGCCGACAATTCAAGCGTTCCAAAGATGCAAGTTCTCATTCTTTTGAAAAATGGCCGAAATCCCTCATACATAACGACGAAGTGGTGAGTTCAATCCAAAACAATCGCTACATTTCCAAAAAGTTCTTATGGTCCATGGACACCGTGTGCATAAGTTACGCTTAATTCTTAGAATGCCGACAATCCAAGCGCTCCAAATATGCAAGTGCTCATTCTTTCGAAAAATGGCCGAAATCCGTCATACGTCACGACGAAGTTGTGAGTTCAATCCAAAATGGTCGGTACATTTCCAAAAAGTTCCAATGGACACAAAACGGACATCGTGTGCAAAAGTTACGCTAAATTCTTCGTACGCCGACAATTCAAGCGTTCCAAATATGCAAGTGCCCGTTCTTTTGAAAGATGGTCGAAATCCTTCATACGTCATGATGAAGTGGTGAGTTCAATCCAAAACGGTTGCTACATTAACAAAAAGTTCTTATGGGCCCAAAATGGACACCGTGCGCATAAGTTACGCTCAATTCTTCGAACGTCAACAATCTAAGCGCTCCAAATATGCAAGTGCTAATTCTTTAGAAAAATAGCCGAAATCCCTCATACGTCACGATGAAGTCTTGAGTTCAATCCAAAATGGTCGCTACATTTCCAAAAAGTACTTATGGGCTGAAAACGGACAACGTGTGCAAAAGTTACGCTAAATTCTTCGTACACCGAATATTCAAGCGTTCCAAATATACAAGTGCTCATTCTTTTGAAAAATGGCTGAAATCCCTCATACGTCACGACGAAGTGGTGAGTTCAATCCAAAACGGTCACTACATTTCCAAAAAGTTCTTCTGGGCCCAAAACGTACACCGTGTGCATAAGTTACGCTCAATTCTTCGAATGCCGACAATCCAAGCGCTCCAAATATGCAAGTGCTCATTCTTTTGAAAAATGGCCGAAATCCCTCATACGTCAAGACGAAGTGGTGAGTTCAATCTAAAACGGTCGCTACAATTCCAAAAAGTACTTATGGGCCGAAAACGGACACCGTGTGCAATAGTTACGCTAAATTCTTCGTACGCCGACAATCCAAGCGTTCCAAATAGGAAAGTCCTCATTCTTTTGAAAAATGGCCGAAATCCCTCAAACGTCATGACGAAGTGGTGAGGGTGAGTTCAATCCAAAATGGTCGCAACATTTCCATAAAGTACTTATGGGCCGAAAACGGACACCGTGTGTAAAAGTTACCCTAAATTCTTCGTACGTCGACAATTCAAGCGTTCCAAAAAATGCAACTGATCATTCTTTTGAAAAATGGCCGAAATCCCTCAGACGTCACGACGAAGTGGTGAGTTCAATCTAAAACGGTCGCTACATTTCCAAAAAGATCTTATGGACCCAAAATGGACAACGTGTGCATAAGTTACGCTCAATTCTTCGAACGTCGACAATCCAAGCGCTCCAAATACGCAAGTGCTAATTCTTTAGAAAAATAGCCAAAATCCCTCATACGTCACGACGAAGTGGTGAGTTCTATCCAAAACGGTCGCTACATTTTCAAAAAGTTCTTATGGGCCCAAAATGGACACTGTGTGCATAAGTTGCGCTCAATTCTTTGAACATCAACAATCCCAGCGCTCCAAATATGCAAGTGTTAATTCTTTTGAAAAATGGCCGAAATCCCTCATACGTCACGACGAAGTGGTGAGTTCAATCCAAAACAATCACTAGGTTTCCAAAAAGTTCTTATGGGCCCAAAATGGACACTGTGTGCATAAGTTATGCTCAATTCTTCGAATGCCGACAATCCAAGCGCCCGAAATATGCAAGTGCTCATTCTTTCAAAAAATGGCCGAAATCCCTCGTACGTCACGATGAAGTGGTGAGTTCAATCCAAAACGGTCGCTACATTTCCAAAAAGTTCTTATGGGCGAAAACGGACACCGTGTGCAAAAGTTACGCTAAATTCCTCGTACGCCTTCAATTAAAGCGTTCCAAATATGCAAGTGCTCATTCTTTTGAAAAATGGCCGAAATCCCTCATACGTCACGACGAAGTGGTGAGTTAAATCCAAAACAGTCGCCACATTTCCAAAAAGTTCTTATGGGCCAAAAACGTACACCGTGTGCATAAGTTACGCTCAATTCTTCGAATGCCGACAATCCAAGCGCTCCAAATATGCAAGTGCTCATTCTTTCAAAAAATGGCCGAAATCCCTCGTACGTCACGACGAAGTGGTGAGTTCAATCCAAAACGGTCGCTACATTTCCAAAAAGTTCCTATGGGCACAAAATGGACATCATGGGCATAAGTTACGCTCTATTCTTCGAATGCCGACAATCCAAGCTCTCCAAATATGCAAGTGCTCATTCTTTTGAAAAATGGCCGAAATCCCTCACGCGTCTCGACGAAGTGGTGAGTTCAATCCAAAACGGTCACTACATTTCCAAAAAGTCCTTATGGGCCCAAAATGGACACCGTGTACCTAAGTTACGCTCAATTCTTCGAACGTCAAAAATCCAAGCCCTCGAAATATACAACTGCTCATTCTTTTGAAAAATGGCCAAAATCCCTCATACGTCACGATGAAGTGGTGAGTTCAATCCAAAACGGTCGCTACATTTCCAAAAAGTTCTTCTGGGCCCAAAACGTACACAGTGTGCATAAGTTACGCTCAATTCTTCGAATGCCGACAATCCAAGCGCTCAAAATATGCAAGTGCTCATTCTTTTGAAAAATGGCCAAAATCTCTCATACGTCACGACGAAGTGGTGAGTTCAATCCAAAACGGTCGCTACATTTCCAAATAGTTCTTCTGGGCCCAAAACGTACACCGTTTGCATAAGTTACGCTAAATTTTTCGAATGCCGACAATCCAAGCGCTCCAAATATGCAAGTGCTCATTCTTTTGAAAAATGGCTGAAATCCCTCATACGTTACGATGAAGTGGTGAGTTCAATCCAAAATGGTCCCTACATTTCCAAAAAGTTCTTATGGGCGAAAACGGACACCGTGTGCAAAAGTTACGCTAAAATCCTCGTACGCCTTCAATTAAAGTGTTCCAAATATGCAAGTGCTCATTCTTTTGAAAAATGGCCGAAATCCCTCATACGTCACGACGAAGTGGTGAGTTAAATCCAAAACGGTCGCTACATTTCCAAAAAGTGCTTATGGGCCAAAAACGTACACCGTGGACATAAGTTATGCTCAATTCTTCGAATGCCGACAATCCAAGCGCTCCAAATATGCAAGTGCTCATTTTTTCAAAAAATGGCCGAAATCCCTCGTACGTCACGACGAAGTGGTGAGTTCAATCCAAAACGGTCGCTACATTTCCAAAACGTTCCTATGGGCACAAAAAGGACATCATGTGCATAAGTTACGCTCTATTCTTCGAATGCCGGCAATCCAAGATCTCCAAATATGCAAGTGCTCATTCTTTTGAAAAATGGCCGAAATCCCTCACGCGTCTCGACGAAGTGGTGAGTTCAATCCAAAACGGTCGCTACATTTCTAAAAAGTCCTTATGGGCCCAAAATGGAAACCGTGTACATAAGTTACGCTCAATTCTTCGAACGTCAAAAATCCAAGCGCTCCAAATATACAACTGCTCATTCTTTTGAAAAATGGCCGAAATCCCTCATACGTCACGATGAAGTGGAGAGTTCAATCCAATATGGTCGCTACATTTCCAAAAAGTTCTTCTGGGCCCAAAACGTACACCGTGTGCATAAGTTACGCTCAATTCTTCGAATGCCGACAATCCAAGCGCTCCAAATATGCAAGTGCTCATTCTTTTGAAAAATGGCCGTAATCCCTCATACGTCACGATGAAGTGGAGAGTTCAATCCAATATGGTCGCTACATTTCCAAAAAGTTCTTCTGGGCCCAAAACGGACACCGTGTGCATAAGTTACGCTCAATTCTTCGAATGCCGACAATCCAAGCGCTCCAAATATGCAAGTGCTCATTCTTTTGAAAAATGGCCGAAATCCCTCATACGTCACGATGAAGTGGTGAGTTAAATCCGAAACGGTCGCTACATTTCCAAAAAGTTCTTATGGGCCAAAAACATACACCGTGTGCATAAGTTACGCTCAATTCTTCGAATGCCGACAATCCAAGCGCTCCAAATATGCAAGCGCTCATTCTTTCAAAAAATGGCTGAAATCCCTCGTACGTCACGACGAAGTGGTGAGTTCAATCCAAAACGGTCGCTACATTTCCAAAAAGTTCCTATGGGCACAAAACGGACATCATGTGCATAAGTTACGCTCAATTCTTCGAATGCCGACAATCCAAGCTCTTCAAATATGCAAGTGCTCATTCTTTTGAAAAATGGCCGAAATCCCTCACGCGTCTCGACGAAGTGGTGAGTTCAATCCAAAAGGGTCGCTACATTTTCAAAAAGTCCTTATGGGCCCAAAATGGACACCGTGTACATAAGTTACGCTCAATTCTTCGAACGTCAAAAATCCAAGCGCTCAAAATACACAACTTCTCATTCTTTTGAAAAATGGCCGAAATCCCTCATACGTCACGATGAAGTGGCGAGTTCAATCCAAAAAGGTCGCTACATTTCCAAAAAGTTCTTCTGGGCCCAAAACGTACACCGTGTGCATAAGTTATGCTCAATTCTTCGAATGCCGACAATCCAAGCGTTCCAAATATGCAAGTGCTCATTCTTTTGAAAAATGGTCAAAATCTCTCATACGTCACGACGAAGTGGTGAGGTCAATCCAAAACGGTCGCTACATTTCCAAATAGTTCTTCTGGGCCCAAAACGTACACCGTGTGCATAAGTTACGCTCAATTCTTCGAATACCGACAATCCAAGCGCTCCAAATATGCAAGTGCTCATTCTTTTGAAAAATGGTCGAAATCTCTCATACGTCACGACGAAGTGGTGAGTTCAATCCAAAACGGTCGCTACATTTCCAAAAAGTACTTATGGGCCGAAAACGGACACCGTGTGCATAAGTTATGCTCAATTCTTAGAATGCCGACAATCCAAGCGCTCAAAATATGCAAGTGCTCATTCTTTTGAAAAATGGTCGAAATCTCTCATACGTCACGACGAAGTGGTGAGTTCAATCCAAAACGGTCGCTACATTTCCAAATAGTTCTTCTGGGCCCAAAACGTACACCGTGTGCATAAGTTACGCTCAATTCTTCGAATGCCGACAATCCAAGCGCTCCAAATATGCAAGTACTCATTCTTTTGAAAAATGGCCGAAATCCCTCATACGTCACGATGAAGTGGCGAGTTCAATCCAAAACGGTCGCTACATTTCCAAAAAGTACTTATGGGCCGAAAACGGACACCGTGTGCATAAGTTATGCTGTATTCTTCGAATGCCGACAATCCAAGCGCTCCAAATGTGCAAGTGCTCATTCTTTTTGAAAAATGGCCGAAATCCCTCGTACGTCACGACGAAATGGTGAGTTCAATCCAAAACGGTCGCTACATTTCCAAAAAGTTCTTATTGGCCCAAAATGGGCACCGTGTGCATAACTTATGCTGAAATCTTCGAATGCCGACAATCCAAGCGCTCCAAATGCGCAAGTGCTCATTCTTTCGAAAAATGGCCGAAATCCCTCATATGTCACGACGAAGTGGTGAGTTCAATCCAAAACGGTCGCTATATTTTCAAAAATTTCCTATGGGCCCAAAACGGACATCGTGTGCATAAGTTACGCTCAATTCTTCGAATGCCGACAATCCAAGCGCTCCAAATATGCAAGTGCTCATTCTTTTCAAAAATGGCCAAAATTCCTCATAAGTCATGATGAAGTGGTGAGTTCAATCCAAAACGGTCGCTACATTTCCAAAAAGTACTTATGGGCCGAAAACAGACACCGTGTGCAAAAGTTACGCTAAATTCTTCGTACGCCGACAATTCAAGCGTTCCAAATATTAAAGTGCTCGTTCGTTTGAAAAATGGCCGAAATCCCTCATACGTTATGATGAAGTGGTGAGTTCAATCCAAAATGGTCGCGACATTTTCGAAAAGTTCTTAAGGGTCCAAAATGGACACCGTGTGCATAAGTTACGCTCAATTCTTCGAACGTAAACAATCCAAGCGCTCCAAATATGCAAGTGCTAATTCTTTAGAAAAATAGCCGAAATCCCTCATACGTCACGAAGAAGTGGTGAGTTCAATCCAAAACGGTCGCTTCATTTCCAAAAAGTTCTTATGGGCCAAAAACGTACACCGTGTGCATAAGTTACGCTCAATTCTTCGAGTGCCGACAATCCAAGGGCTCCAAATATGCAAGTGCTCATTCTTTCAAAAAATGGCCGAAATCCCTCGTACGTAACGACGAAGTGGTGAGTTCAATCCAAAACGGTCGCTACGTTTCCAAAAAGTTCCTATGGGCACAAAATGGACATCATGTGCATAAGTTACGCTCAATTCTTCGAATGCCAACAATCCAAGCTCTTCAAATATGCAAGTGCTCATTCTTTTGAAAAATGGCCGAAATCCCTCACGCGTCTCGACGAAGTGGTGAGTTCAATCCAAAACGGTCGCTACATTTCCAAAAAGTCCTTATGGGCCCAAAATGGACACCGTGTACATAAGTTACGCTAAATTCTTCGTACGCCGACAATTCAAGTGTTCCAAATATTAAAGTGGTCGTTCGTTTGAAAAATGGCCGAAATCCCTCATACGTTATGATGAAGTGGTGAGTTCAATCCAAAACGGTCGCGACATTTTCGAAAAGTTCTTAAGGGTCCAAAATGGACACCGTGTGCATAAGTTACGCTCAATTCTTCGAACGTAAACAATCCAAGCGCTCCAAATATGCAAGTGCTAATTCTTTAGAAAAATGGCCGAAATCCCTCACGCGTCTCGACGAAGTGGTGAGTTCAATCCAAAACGTCGCTACATTTCCAAAAAGTCCTTATGGGCCCAAAACGGTCGCCGTGTGCAAAAGTTACGCTCAATTCTTCGAACGCCGACAATCCAAGCGTTCCAAATATGCAAGTGCTCATTCTTTCAAAAAATGGCCGAAATCCCTCGTACGTCACGACGAAGTGGTGAGTTCAATCCAAAACGGTCGCTACATTTCCAAAAAGTTCCTATGGGCACAAAATGGACATCATGTGCATAAGTTACGCTCAATTCTTCGAATGCCGACAATCCAAGCTCTTCAAATATGCAAGTGCTCATTCTTTTGAAAAATGGCCGAAATCCCTCACGCGTCTCGACGAAGTGGTGAGTTCAATCCAAAACGTCGCTACATTTCCAAAAAGTCCTTATGGGCCCAAAATGGACACCGTGTACATAAGTTACGCTCAATTCTTCGAACGTCAAAAATCCAAGCGCTCAAAATATACAACTGCTCATTCTTTTGAAAAATGGCCGAAATCCCTCATACGTCACGATGAAGTGGTGAGTTCAATCCAAAACGATCGCTACATTTCCAAAAAGTTCTTCTGGGCCCAAAACGTACACCGTGTGCATAAGTTACGCTCAATTCTTCGAATGCCGACAATCCAAGCGCTCAAAATATGGAAGTGCTCATTCTTTTGAAAAATGGCCGAAATCTCTCATACGTCATGACAAAGTGGTGAGTTCAATCCAAAACGGTCTCTACATTTCCAAATAGTTCTTCTGGGCCCAAAACGTACACCGTGTGCATAAGTTACGCTCAATTCTTCGAATGCCGACAATCCAAGCGCTCCAAATATGGAATTGCTCATTCTTTTGAAAAATGCCCGAAATCTCTCATACGTCATGACGAAGTGGTGAGTTCAATCCAAAACGGTCGCTACATTTCCAAAAAGTACTTATGGGCCGAAAACGGACACCGTGTGCATAAGTTACGCTCTATTCTTCGAATGCCGACAATCCAAGCGCTCCAAATATGGAATTGCTCATTCTTTTGAAAAATGGCCGAAATCCCTCATACGTCATGACGAAATGGTGAGTTCAATCCAAAACGGTCGCTACATTTCCAAAAAGTTCTTATTGGCCCAAAATGGACACCGTGTGCATAACTTACGCTCAAATCTTCGAATGCCGACAATCCAAGCGCTCCAAATGCGTAAGTGCTCATTCTTTCGAAAGATGGCCGAAATCCCTCATACGTCACGATGAAGTTGTGGGTTCAATCCAAAACGGTCGCTATCTTTTCAAAAAGTTCCTATGGGCCCAAAACAGACATCGTGTGCATAAGTTACGCTCAATTCTTCGAATGCCGACAATCCAAGCGCTCCAAATATGCAAGTGCTCATTCTTTTGAAAAATGGCCGAAATTCCTCATACGTCACGATGAAGTGGTGAGTTCAATCCAAAACGGTCGCTAAATTTCCAAAAAGTACTTATGGGCCGAAAAAGGACACCGTGTGCATAAGTTAAGCTCAATTCTTCGTACGTCAACAATCCAAGCGCTCCAAATATGCAAGTGCTAATTCTCTAGAAAATAGCCAAAATCCCTCATACGTCACGATGAAGTTTTGAGTTCAGTCTAAAACGGTCGCTACATTTCCAAAAAGTACTTATGGGCCAAAACGGACAACGTGTGCTAAAGTTACGCTAGATTCTTCGTACGCCGACAATTAAAGCGTTCCAAATATGCAAGTGCTCATTCTTTTGAAAAATGGCCGAAATCCCTCAAACGTTACGATGAAGTGGTGAGTTCAATCCAAAACGGTCGCTACATTTCCAAAAAGTACTTATGGACCGAAAACGGACACCGTCTGCAAAAGTTCCGCTAAATTCTTCGTACGTCGACAATTCAAGCTTTCCAAACATGCAAGTGCTCATTCTTTTGAAAAATGGCCGAAATCCTACATACGTCACGACAAAGTGGTTAGGTCAATCCAAAACGGTCGCTACATTTCCAAAAAGTACTTACGGGCCGAAAACGGACATCATGTGCATAAGTTACGCTCAATTCTTCGAACGTCAATAATCCGAGCGCTCCAAATATGCAAGTGCTAATTCTTTAGAAAAATAGCCGAAATCCCTCATACGTCACGACGAAGTTTTGAGTTCAACCCAAAACGGTAGCTACATTTCCAAAAAGTACTTATGGGCCAAAACGGACACTGTGTGCATAAGTTACGATCAATTCTTTGAACATCAACAATCCAAGCGCTCCAAATATGCAAGTGCTAATTCTTTAGAAAAATAGTCGAAATCCCTCATACATCATGACGAAGTTTTGAGTTCAATCCAAAACGGTAGCTACATTTCCAAAAAGTACTTATGGGCCAAAACGGACACCGTGTGCAAAAGTTACGCTAAATTCTTCGTACGCCGACAATTAAAGCATTCCAAATATGCAAGTGCTCATTCTTTTGAAAAATGTCCGAAATCCCTCATACGTCACGACAAAGTGGTGAGTTCAATCGAAAACGGTCGCTACATTTCCAAAAAGTTCTTATGGGCCCAAAACGGTCACCGTGTGCATAAGTTACGCTCAATTCTTCGAATGTCGACAATCCAAGGGCTCCAAATATGCAAGTGCTCATTCTTCCGAAAAATGGCCGAAATCCCTCGTACGTCACGATGAAGTTGTGAGTTCAATCCAAAACGGTAGCTACATTTCCAAAATGTTCCTATGGGCCCAAAAAGGGCATCGTGTGCATAAGTTACGCTCAATTCTTCGAACGTCGACAATTAAAGCGTTCCAAATATGCAAGTGCTTGTTCTTTTGAAAAATGTCCGAAATCCCTCATACGTCACGACGAAGTGGTGAGTTCAATCCAAAACGGTCGCTACATTTCCAAAAAGTACTTATGGGCCGAAAATGGGCACCGTGTGCAAAAGTTACGCTAAATTCTTCGTACGCCGACAATTCAAGCGTTCTAAATATGCAAGTGCTCATTCTTTTGAAAAATGGCCGAAATCCTTCATACGTCATGACGAAGTTGTGAGTTCAATACAAAATGGTCGCTACATTTCCACAAAGTACTTATGGGCCGAAAATGGACACCGTGTGCAAAAGTTACGCTAAATTCTTCGTACATCGAAAATTCAAGCGTTCCAAATATGCAAGTGCTCGTTCTTTTGAAAAATGGCCGAAATCCCTCATACGTCACGAAGAAGTGGTGAGTTCAATCCAAAATGGTCGCTACATTTCCAAAAATTACTTATGGGCCCAAAGCGGACATCGTGTGCACAAGTTACGCTCAATTCTTCGAATGTCGACAATCCAAGCGCTCCAAATATGTAAGTGCTCATTCTTTTGAAAAATGGCCGAAATCCCTCATACGTCACGATGAAGTGGTGAGTTCAATCCAAAACGGTCGATACATTTCCAAAAAGTTCGTATGGGCCCAAAATGGACACCGTGTGCATAAGTTACGCTCAATTCTTCGAATACCGACAATCCAAGCGCTCCAAATATGCAAGTGCTCATTCTTTCGAAAAATGGCCGAAATCCCTCGTACATCACGACGAAGAGGTGGGTTCAATCCAAAACGGTCGCTACATTTCCAAAAAGTACTTATGGGCCGAAAACGGACACCGTGTGCAAAAGTTACGCTAAATTCTTCGTACGCCGACAATTCAAGCGTTCCAAATATGCAAGTGCTCATTCTTTAGAAAAATAGCCAAAATCCCTCGTACGTCACGACGAAGTGGTGAGTTCAATCCAAAATGGTCACTACATTTCCAAAAAGTGCTTATGGGTCGAAAACGGACACCGTGCGCAAAAGTTATGCTAAATTCTTCGTACGCCGACAATTAAAGCGTTCCAAATATGCAAGTGCTCATTCTTTTGAAAAATGGCCGAAATCCCTCATACGTCACGATGAAGTGGTGAGTTCAATCCAAAACGGTCGCTACATTTCCAAAAAGTTCTTATGGGCCCAAAATGGACACCGTGTGCGTAAGTTGCGCTCAATTCTTCGAACGTCAACAATCCAAGCGCTCCAAATATGCAAGTGCTCATTCTTTTGAAAAATAGCCGAAATCCCTCATACATCACGACGAAGTGGTGAGTTCAATCCAGAACGGTCACTACATTTCCAAAATTATGGGCCTAAAATGGACACCATGTGCATAAGTTACGCTAAATTCTTCGAACATCGACAATCTAAGCGCTCCAAACATGCAAGTGCTAATTCTTTAGAAAAATAGCCAAAATCCCTCGTACGTCGCGATGAAGTTTTGAGTTCATTCCAAAACGGTCGCTACATTTCCAAAAAGTACATATGGGCCAAAACGGACACCTGTGCAAAAGTTACGCTAAATTCTTCTTACGCCGACAATTAAAGCTTTCCAAAGATGCAAGTGCTCATTCTTTTGAAAAATGGCCGAAATCTCTCATACGTCCTGACGAAGTGGTGAGTTCAATCCAAAACGGTCGCTACATTTCCAAAAAGTTTTTATGGGCCCAAAACGGACACCGTGTGCATAAGTTACGCTCAATTCTTCGAATATCGACAATCCAAGCGCTACGAATACGCAAGTGCTCATTCTTTCGAAAAATGACCAAAATCCCTCGTACGTCACGATGAAGTTGTAAGTTCAATCCAAAACGGTCGTTACATTTCAAAAAAGTTCCTTTGGGCCCAAAACGGACATCGTGTGCATAAGTTACGCTCAATTCTTCGAATGTCGACAATCTAAGCGCTCCAAATATGTAAGTGCTCATTCTTTTGAAAAATGGCCAAAATCCCTCATACGTCACGATGAAGTGGTGAGTTCAATCAAAAACGGTCGATACATTTCCAAAAAGTTCGTATGGGCCCAAAATGGACACCGTGTGCATAAGTTACGCTCAATTCTTCGAATGCCGACAATCCAAGCGCTCCAAAAATGTAAGCGCTCATTCTTTCGAAAAATGGCCGAAATCCCCCTTACATCACGACGAAGAGGTGAGTTCAATCCAAAATGGTAGTTACATTTCCAAAAAGTACATATGGGCCGAAAACGGACACCGTGTGCAAAAGTTACGCTAAATTCTTCGTACGTCGACAATTCAAGCGTTCCAAATATGCAAGTGCTCATTCTTTAGAAAAATAGCCGAAATCCCTCGTACGTCACGACGAAGTGGTGAGTTCAATCCAAAATGGTCACTACATTTCCAAAAAGTGCTTATGGGCCGAAAACGGACACCGTGCGCAAAAGTTACGCTAAATTCTTCGTACCCGACAATTAAAGCGTTCCAAAGATGCAAATGCTCATTCTTTTGAAAAATGGCCGAAATACCTCATACGTCACGATGAAGTGGTGAGTTCAATCCAAAACGGTTTCTACATTTCCAAAAACTTCTTATGGGCCCAAAACGGACACCGTGTGCATAAGTTACGCTCAATTCTTCGAATGCCGACAATCCAAGCGCTCCAAATACGCAAGTTCTCATTCTTTCAAAAAATGGCCGAAATCCCTCGTACGTCACGATGAAGTTGTGAGTTCAATCCAAAATGGTCGCTACATTTTCAAAAAGTTCCTATGGGCCCAAAATGGACATCGTGTGTATAAGTTACGCTCAATTCTTCGAATGCCGACAATCCAAGCGCTCCAAATATGCAAGTGCTCATTCTTTTGAAAAATGGCCGAAATCCCTCATACGTCACATTGAAGTGGTGAGTTCTGTCCAAAACGGTCGCTACAATTCCAAAAAGTACTTATGGGCCGAAAACAGACACCGTGTGCAAAAGTTACTCTAAATTCTTCGTACGTCGACAATTCAGGCGTTCCAATTATGCAAGTACTCGTTCTGTTGAAAAATGGCTGAAATCCCTCATACGTCACGACGAAGTGGTGAGTTCAATCCTAAATGGTCGCTACATTTCCAAAAAGTTCTTATGGGCCCAAAACGGACACCGTGTGCATAAGTTACGCTCAATTCTTCGAATGCCGACAATCCAAGCGCTCCAAATACGCAAGTGCTCATTCTTTCACAAAATGGCCGAAATCCCTCCTACGTCACGATGAAGTTGTGAGTTCAATCCAAAACGGTCGCTACATTTTCAAAAAGATCCTATGGGCCCAAAATGGACACCTTGTGCATAAGTTACGCTCAATTCTTCGAATGCCGACAATCCAAGCGCTCCAAATATGCAAGTGCTCATTCTTTTGAAAAATGGCCGAAATCCCTCATACGTCACATTGAAGTGGTGAGTTCTGTCCAAAACGGTCACTACAATTCCAAAAAGTACTTTTGGGCCGAAAACAGACACCGTGTGCAAAAGTTACTCTAAATTCTTCGTACATCGACAATTCAAGCGTTCCAAATATGCAAGTGCTCATTCTGTTGAAAAATGGCTGAAATCCCTCATACGTCATGACGAAGTGGTGAGTTCAATCCTAAACGGTCGCTACATTTCCAAAAAGTTCTTATGGGCCCAAAATGGACACCTTGTGCATAAGTTACGCTCAATTCTTCGTACGCCAACAATCCAAGCGCTCCAAATATGCAAGTGCTAATTTTCTAGAAAAATAGCCGGAATCCCTCATACATCACGATGAAGTTTTGAATTCAGTCCAAAACGGTCGCTATATTCCCAAAAAGTACTTATGGGCCAAAACGGACAACGTGTGCTAAAGTTACGCTAAATTCTTCGTACGCCGACAATTAAAGCGTTCCAAATATGCAAGTGCTCATTCTTTTGAAAAATGGCCAAAATCCCTCATACGCCACGACGAAGTGGTGAGTTCAATCCAAAACGGTCGCTACATTTCCAAAAAGTACTTATGGGCTGAAAACGGACACCGTCTGCAAAAGTTACGCCAAATTCTTCATACGCCGACAATTCAAGCTTTCCTAATATGCAAGTGCTCATTATTTTGAAAAATGGCCGAAATACCTCATACATCATGATGAAGTGGTGAGTTCAATCCAAAACGGTCGCTACATTTCCAGAAACTACTTATGGGCCGAAAACGGACACCCTGTGCAAAAGTTATGCTAAATTCTTCGTACGCCGACAATTCAAGCGTTCCAATTATGCAAGTGCTCGTTCTTTTGAAAAATGGCCGAAATCCCTCATACTTCACGATGAAGTGGTGAGTACAATCCAAAACGGTCGCTACGTTTCCAAAAAGTTCTTATGGGCCCAAAATGGACACTGTGTGCATAAGTTACGCTCAATTCTTCGAACGTCGACAACCCAAGTGCTCCAAATATGCAAGTGCTAATTCTTTAGAAAAATATCCGAAATCCCTCATACGTCACGAAAAAGTGGTGAGTTCAATCCAAAACGGTCTCTACATTTCCAAAAACTTCTTATGGGCCCAAAATGGACACCGTGTGCATAAGTTACGCTCAATTCTTCGAATGCCAAAAATCCAAGCACTCCAAATACGCATGTGCTAATTCTTTTGAAACATGGCCGAAATCCCTCATACGTCACGATGAAGTGGTGAGTTCAATCCAAAATAGTCGCTACGTTTCCAAAAAGTTCTTGTTGGCCCAAAACGGACACCGTATGCATAAGTTACACTCAATTCTTCGAATGCCGACAATCCAGGAGCTCCAAATATGCAAGTGCTAGTTCTTTTGAAAAATGGCCGAAATCCCTCATACGTCACGATGAAGTGGTGAGTTCAATCCAAAATGGTCGCTACATTTCCAAAAAGTTCTTATGGGCCTAAAATGGACACCGTGTGCATAAGTTATGCTCAATTCTTCGAACGTCAACAATCCAAGCGCTCCAAATATGGAAGTGCTTATTCTTTCGAAAAATGGCCGAAATTCCACGTACATCACGACGAAGTTGTGAGTTCAATCCAAAACGGTCGCTACATTTCCAAAAAGTACTTATGGGTCGAAAACGGACACCGTCTTCAAATGTTACGCTAAATTCTTCGTACGCCGACAATTGAAGCTTTCCAAATATGCAAGTGCTCATTCTTTTGAAAAATGGCTAAAATCCCTCATACGTCACGATGAAGTGGTGAGTTCAATCCAAAATGGTCGCTTCATTTCCAAAAAGTACTTATGGGCCGAAAACGGACACCGTGTGCAAAAGTTACGCTAAATTCTTCGTACCCCGACAATTCAAACGTTCCAAATATGCAAGGGCTCGTTCTTTTGAAAAATGGCCGAAATCCCTCATACGTCATGATGAACTGGTGAGTTCAGTCCAAAACAGTCGCTATATTTCCAAAAAGTTCTTATGGACCCAAAATGGACACCGTGTGCATAAGTTACGCTCAATTCTTCGAACGTCAACAATCCAAGCGCTCCAAATATGCAACTGCTCATTCTTTTGAAAAATGGCCGAAATCCCTCATGCGTCACGACGAAGTGGTGAGTTCAATCTAAAACGGTTGCTACATTTCCAAGAAGTTCTTATTGGCCCATAACGGACACCGTGTGCATAAGTTCGCTCAATTCTTCGAAGCCGACAATCCAAGCTCTCCAAATATGCAAGTGCCCATTCTTTCGAAAAATGGCCGAAATCCCTCGTACGTCACGACGAAGAGGTGAGTTCAATCCAAAACGGTCGCTACATTTCCAAAAAGTACTTATGGGCCGAAAACGGACACCGTGTGCAAAAGTTACACTAAATTCTTCGTACGCCGACAATTCAAGCGTTCCAAATATGCAAGTGCTCATTCTGTTGAAAAATGGCTGAAATCCCTCATACGTCCCGACGAAGTGGTGAGTTCAATCCAAAACTGTCGCTACATTTCCAAAAAGTTCTTATGGGCCCAAAATGGACACCGTGTGCATAAGTTACGCTCAATTCTTCGTACGCTAACAATCCAAGCGCTCCAAATATGCAAGTACTAATTCTCTAGAAAAATAGTCGAAATCCCTCATACGTCACGATGAAGTTTTGAGTTCACTCCAAAACGGTCGCTACATTCCCAAAAAGTACTTATGGGACAAAACGGACAACGTTTGCTATAGTTACGCTAAATTCTTCGTACGCCGACAATTAAAGAGTTCCAAATATGCAAGTGCCCATTCTTTTGAAAAATGGCCAAAATCCCTCATATGCCAGACGAAGTGGTGAGTTCAATCCAAAACGGTCGCTACATTTCCAAAAAGTACTTATGGGCCGAAAACGGACACCGTCCGCAAAAGTTACGCTAAATTCTTCGTACGCCGACAATTCAATCTTTCCAAATATACAAGTGCTCATTCTTTTGAAAAACGGCCGAAATCCCTCATACGTCATGATGAAGTGGTGATTCAATCCAAAACGATCGCTACATTTCCAAAAAGTTCTTATGGGCCCAAAATGGACACCGTGGGCATAAGTTATGCTCAATTCTTCGAACGTCAACAATCCAAGCGCTTCAAATATGCAAGTGCTCATTCTTTTGAAAAATGGGCAAACTCACTCGTACGTCACGAAAAAGTCGTGAGTTCAATCCAAAATGATCGCTACATTTCCAAAAAGTTCCTATGGGCCCAAAACGGATATTGTGTGCATAAGTTACGCTCAATTCTTCGAACACCGACAATTAAAGCGTTCCAAATATGCAAGTGCTCATTCTTTTGAAAAATGGCTGAAATCCCTCATACGTCACGACGAAGTGGTGAGTTCAATCCAAAATGGTCGCTACATTTCTAAAAAGTACTTATGGGCCGAAAACGGACACCGTGTGCAAAAGTTACGCTAAATTCTTCGTACGCCGACAATTCAAGCGTTCCGAATATGAAAGATCTCATTCTTTTGAAAAATGGCCGAAATCCCTCATATGTAACGATGAAGTGGTGAGTTCAATCCAAAACGGTCGCTACATTTCCAAAAAGTTTTTATGGGCCCAAAATGGACACCGTGTGCATAAGTTATGCTCAATTCTTCGAACGTCGACAATCTAAGCGCTCCAAATATGCAAGTGCTCATTCTTTCAAAAAATGGCCGAAATCCCTCGTACGTCACGACAAAGTTGTGAGTTCAATCCAAAACGTTCGCTACATTTCCCAAAAGTTCCTATGGGCCCAGAACGGACATCGTGCGCATAAGTTACTCTCAATGCTTCGAATGCCGACAATTAAAGCGTTCCAAATATGCAAGAGCTCATTCTTTTGAAAAATGGCCGAAATCCCTCGTACGTCCTGACGAAGTTGTGAGGTCAATCCAAAATGATCGCTACATTTCCAAAAAGTACTTATGGGCCCAGAACGGACACCGTGTGCAAAAGTTACGCTAAATTCTTCGTACGCCGACAATTCAAGCGTTCTAAATATGCAAGGGCTCGTTCTTTTGAAAAATGGCCGAAATCCCTCATACGTCATGATGAAGTGGTGAGTTCAATCCAAAACGGTCGCTACATTTCCAAAAAGTACTTATGGGCCGAAAGCGGACACCGTGTGCAAAAGTTACGCTAAATTCTTCGTACACCGAATATTCAAGCGTTCCAAATATAAAAGTGCTCATTCTTTTGAAAAATGGCTGAAATCCCTCATACGTCACGACGAAGTGGTGAGTTCAATCCAAAACGGTTGCTACATTTCCAAAAAGTTCTTATGGGCCCAAAATGGACACCGTGTGCATAAGTTACGCTCAATTCTTCGAACGTCAACAATCTAAGCGCTCCAAATATGCAAGTGCTAATTCTTTAGAAAAATAGCCGAAATCCCTCATACGTCATGATGAAGTCTTGAGTTCAATCCAAAATGGTCGCTACATTTGCAAAAAGTACTTATGGGCTGAAAATGGACAACGTGTGCAAAAGTTACGCTAAATTCTTCGTACACCGAATATTCAAGCGTTCCAAATATAAAA
>NW_019258884.1:0-1074 GCF_002742605.1 Olea europaea var. sylvestris
TAAATGGCTCGCGAAATTGGACTCGGGGCACAGACCCGGGATCACGGGATTTTAGTCAAATTCCTTCCTTTGGGCCTCTGAATAATTAATTTTCGTATTAATTATGTCAGGTTGAAAAAGTGTTGGACAAAAAATTAACAAAGAAAAATCGCACTAGGGGCAATTTTATCATTTGTCGCAACGGTGTCGGAATGGCCCGAAATTTGGCAGGTTGATTGGAAACGGCCCGCGAAATTGGAGTCGGCACACAGACCCAAGATCATGGGATTTTAGCCAAATTCCTTCATTTGGGCCTCCGAATAATTAATTTTCGGATTAATATTGTCCGTTTGAAGAAGTTCTGGATAGAAAATTAACAATGAAAAATCGGACCAAACGCAATTTTGTCATTTGTCGCAATGGTGTCGGAATGGGCTGAAATTTGGCAGGTTGATTGGAAACGGCCCCTGGAATTGTACACGGGGCACATACCCGGGTTCACGGGATTTTAGCCAAATTCTTTAGTTTGGGCCTCCGAATATTTACTTTCCGGATTAATTATGTCAGGTTGAAGAAGTGCTGGACAGAAAAATAACAAAGAAAAATCGCATTAGGGGCAATTTTGTCATTTGTCACATGATCTCGGAATGGCCAAAAATTTGGCAGGTTGATTGGAAACGGCCCTCGAAATTGGACTCGGGGCACAGACCTGGGATCACGGGGTTTTAGCCAAATTCCTTCATTTGGGCCTCAGAATAATTAATTTTCGTATTAATTATGTCAGGCTGAAGAAGTGCTGGGCAGAAAATTAACAAAGAAAAACCGCACTAGGGGCAATTTTGTCATTTGTCGCGACGGCATCGGAATGGACCGAAATTTGGCAGGTTGATTGGAAACTATCCGCGAAATTGGACTCAAGGCACAGACCCGGATCAGGGATTTTAGCAAAATTCCTTCGTTTGGGCCTCCGAATAATTAATTTTCGTATTAATTATTCCTGGTTGAAGAAGTGCTGGACAGAAAATTAACAAAGAAAAGCCGCACTAGGGGTAATTTTGTCATTTGCTGCGACGGTGTCGGAATGGGCCGAAATTT
>NW_019258885.1:0-1074 GCF_002742605.1 Olea europaea var. sylvestris
TTGGTTAATTTAACAATCGTTGGATAAATTAATTTATTGGATTTGTTATTTATATTTTCGAATTAATTAATTGGATTAATTAACTCACGGACCGGGTTTAATTAATTGGATTAATTACTTATTGGACCGGACCGGGCCGAGCCTGTTTGGGTTTATATAAATACATAACTAGGGTTTGAGGTCCATTAAGGTTTTCATTATTCTTGCTGGCACAAGAGAAAACCCTAGAGGCTGCAATCATATTCTCTGTGTGGATCACCGTTGGAAGCTGGACAATTGGACAGCTATGGTGGCAAATCAAGGTTGATGGAACGAAAAGAAAAGCGAAAAGATTGCAGATCTGGAAAAGGTACAATCTTATCACAATTTCTATCTAAACACAAAGGCGATTCTTGGTGGGAATCGAAAATTATTTTAAATTCCGCTGTGCATGTATAAGTAGATTCCCAACAGTGGTATCAGAGCCTACTTTGTGTTTGTTAGAAATTGTTTAACATATTTATGCGATCAATAGTTGATTGTTATATTTTTTTCTTGTTTCTAGCAATTAAATGAAAATTCGATTTTCATAAATTTTGAAATCTGATTTCGAGAAAAAAAAAACCGTGAATGGATCTGAAATCGGGCAGCAACCGGAGCTGCCTCGATGGCGCTGCCCGGGGATTGAGGGCGGCAGCAGCAGCGCCAGGCCAGTGCTGCTGTTCATCGTAGCAGCGCCGCGCGCTGCTGCGACGGCACGAAGCTGTCGGCTCTAGGCCCCAAAAACCAAGAAGAAGTGGCGCCGCCAGAAGAAGTAAGGGAAAACAAAAAAAAAAAAGGAGAAAAAGGAAATTTAGGGTTTCAGTTGTGGAGTGAAAACGGGGGTCTCTCTGCAATTTTCGAAATTTCTGGGTGCCCCCTGCAATTAAAGAATAAAGGGGTGATTTTGCAATTTTAAATAAAGGCCTGCTCTGCAATTTTCGGAATTTGGAGGGCCGGCTGCAATTAAGGTAAATGGGTCATTTTGCAATATTTTAAAACGGGGCTTGTTCTGCAATTTTAAATCTTGAAAGGGTCCGATGTTAATTTCAAACT
>NW_019258886.1:0-1074 GCF_002742605.1 Olea europaea var. sylvestris
TTCGTGTGTTAGTTGGAAATCACAGTTACAACACATAGTTGCACTATCCACTATAGAGTCAGAATATATTGCCACCACTGAAGTAATTAAAGAGGCTCTATGGCTTAAAGGTCTACTTCAGGAACTGAGTGTCTTGAATGAGTATGTGGTTGTGTATTCTGATAGTCAATCATCCATACATTTGTGTAAGAATCCTGTCTTTCACGAACGCACTAAACATATCGATGTTAGGTTACACTTCATTAGGGATATAATATCACAAGAAGTAGTAAGACTTGAAAAAATTCACACACAGTACAATCCTTCAGATATGGGCACGAAAGTGCTGCCACTGGTAAAGTTTAGAAGTTGCAAAGAGCTTCTAAACATCGGTACAGGTAAATGATTTCAATTTTATCGATTTTTCTGTTAGAGGTGTCACTAATGGAAAAATGTTTTTCTTCCTTTGACACCAAGGTGGAGGTTGTTAGACATTATGTTGTCAAACGACCTCCCGGGCGATGATGAGAAACAATTTTATCAGTCGACATGAATGACTGAACGATAATTCAACATCGAATAATGGATGAACCGACCAAACGTTGCTTTACCTATTGGACGGCTAATACTCTTTGTGGCTTGTTGATTCTTTCCATTGGAAGTTAACCCTAGTCGAGCCTACTTACCATATCCTTACTTACCTTATGTTGGCCACTTGACTTACTATATATATTGGTGTTTTCATCCTAGTTGAGCCCGTCCAAGTTGAAGCCGTGAGAGATAGAAGCTGCCGTGTTCTGCCATGCTTTTCTGCCTTCATCTTCTTCGTGATTTCTTCTCCATCCCAATTGCTTGAGTCTTTGTGAACCTTACCTGAGTGGTATCCATCCTAAGTGTGTGGATTAAATCAACAAAGCAAAGGAGGAAAGCAACCAAGTGGGAAGAGGCGCCGACGGTTATTGGTGACTCCAATTTGATGTTGAATTCGGTTTTAATGGTTAACTGAGCCCGAAAATCACCGTGAGCAGCAAGAGGAAGGTCCTAACAGTTATTACTGTGCATGGATCGAAAACTTCCCAGGTATATTGTTCGTTC
>NW_019258887.1:0-1074 GCF_002742605.1 Olea europaea var. sylvestris
TATAGAAATGAGTGGACTATTTAAAAATAAAGTTCGGTCATTAATAAATGATTTATGTCGGCCAAAAGGAGAATAAATAATGAAAAAGCTAATATTATTATGAAACTTACATAGTAAGCGGTGACGGTGCCAGCCGAGTTGCCAGGGACAAGTTTTAGCTGCATATCTATCTTCCCAAACAAATATTTGTTTTTTGACTTGAATCCAGAACCAGAAGTCTTGTCCAAGGACAGTGTAAGAAGCTGCCCGTTATTTAGTATTTTCGCCCTTCCATCGCCCCATGTAATATCGAAATTCTGATTAAAATTGCCAGCAAAAGCAGCACTAAAAAGGAAGAAAAACACAACAATATTCTTCATTACAAATTAAGGTTCTCTTGTGTATTTTAAGTTGTTGAAGTGCATGAAACCGATGCTTTATATAATGTAGGCTGGGAAGAGATTAACTCAATAATGCAGCAACCAATTGGGTTTGAATTAGGTAGGAAAAGTATGCATGCGTGTATATGTGTGTAATGAAGTGATAATTAATTTATGTTGACTAGGCTTTGTTGGGACCAGACAGCTAATTTCATGGCGTGAGAGTTTGTGTGTTTTATACATAGAATCAAATGCTTTGTTTTTCTAATGGGATGGATAGGAATTAGGAGAAAAGACATATATAGGACGGTATCCTTATAAAACACAGCTGTATTGATGTAACAATCCCAGGTGTTAATAATTGGTTTTGTTTTTAAGGCAGCCAAACATCTTCATCTGTTCTTTATTACTTGTGTGATTCGTAGAGCAACTCGCATATAATAATTCGATACTACAAAGTTTTTGATTGGCTCGTACAATTTTTTATCTACCTAATTGTAGGGGAGAAATATAAAATGAAAAAAATAGAATTAAAAGTCTCATCACGGTCAAATAATTTTAGGCTTGTTGGACTTAAAATAAAATCGATCCGAATACAAGTTAGACCACCTCAAAATTGGATCAAACCAAATTCGCATAGCCTGGTTCCTAGAAAATCCATATCGCTTAGAGCTTGTTTAACAACCATTATTGTAATAATAATAATTAAAAAAAA
>NW_019258888.1:0-1074 GCF_002742605.1 Olea europaea var. sylvestris
TATCTGTTGTTATCGTGAAGTCATTTTGTTCTATTACATGCTTATAGTTACTGACTAGAGGTCTTCATTTGGTTGGATTTTGTTTTATTTGAAAAGGAACGAAAATTACCCGATGAAAATGATGAATTGCCGGCGAGTGATTTGGTTTCAGCAGATAACTCCGAGCAGGGTTCTTCTCAGCCCGTGGTTGGTGATCAATTGATATTGATGTTTAGTTTTCATTTTGATGTTCGGCTTCCGGATATGTTCGATTATGGAGTACACTGTGAATTTGATATTATCTTATTCTTTCTTGTTTCTAATGTGTAGCAATTTTTGCTAGGCCAATGATGAATCACCAGACTCGGGTAGACTTCAGTCTGAAAGCCCTGTAAATGACAATGATGCTGTAACTAATGTTGACCAACCCAAAGTTGAGGTATTTTAGTTTTACTTTCGTCTAGGATAAAATAATCCAACTGTCTGGATACGTCTCTATTCAGTGTTCTTTGTTGTTAAAACTACGGAAGTGTACCACTGCTTATTCAGATGATGGTTTTTAGGGACACCCTCTTTCAAGTTTTAGTACAAATTTTTATGCTGCGTTTGGATTTATTTTTTTCTTTTATATCCTTCTTTTGGGAGTTGCAGGGATTTCCAATCAGGGGAGGAAGGGTTATTTTTATATTTACTTGCTAGGTAATTGAATAATCAAAGATTCAGTAACAACTGTTAAAACAAAGGGAGAGGAGGAATCAAAGCTGCAATATGCTGAAGATTTTAACCACGGGTCATTAGTCAATCAACATTCGATTACAGTTTTCTTCTTGTAGTTAGACATTGAAACCTCTTCAGCATGTGTAAACTGGGATATATCTTGATCTTCTTCTTATTCTTCTCCTTTGTGAATTCTACCACCTTACTCATCAGGCTTTTGCTGAAACAGGATGTTAAAGACACTCAAGTTGCGAGTGGTTCACCTCTCCCAGGTGTGAAGGTGATGATAATGTAGAATTATTTTTTGATAGTTTTCCATCTCCAGTTGTATGATTGCTCATTTTCTCTTGTTCTCTTAATTTGTCCTCCCATTTACTC
>NW_019258889.1:0-1074 GCF_002742605.1 Olea europaea var. sylvestris
AATCACGCCTGGGGCAATTTCGTCATTTTTCGCGACGGTGTCGAAATTGGCTCAAATTTGACAGATTGATCGGAAACAAAAATTGATCCGGGGGAAATTTCGTCATTTTTCGCGACGGAGTCGAAATGGGCTCAAATTTGACAGGTTGATCGGGAACAAAAATCGCACCAGGGGCAATTTCGTCATTTTTCGCGACGCTGTCGGAATGGCCTCAAATTTGATAATTTGATCGGAAACAAAAATCGCGCCACGGGCAATTTCGTCATTTTTCGTTATGGTGTCCGAATGGGCCCAAATTTGACAGGTTGATCGGAAACAAAAACCGTGCCGAGGCCAATTTTGTCATTTTTCACGACGGAGTTGGAATGGGCTCAAATTTGATAGGTTGATCGGGAACAAAAATCTCGTCGGGAGCAATTTCGTCATTTTTCGCAACGGTGTCGGAATGGGCTCAAATTTGACAGGTTGATCGGACACAAAAATCGCGCCGGGGGCAATTTCGTCATTTTTCGCGACCGAGTCGGAATGGGCTCAAATTCGACAAGTTGATCATAAACAAAAATCGATCCAAGGTGAATTTCGTCATTTTTCGCCACGGAATCGGAATGGGCTCAAATTTGACAGGTTGATCGGAAACAAAAATCACGCCAGGGGCAATTTCGTCATTTTTACGAAGGAGTCCGAATGGGCTCAAATTTGTCAGGTTGAACGGAAACAGAAATCGATCAGGGGCGATTTCGTCATTTTTCGCGACGGAATTGGAATGGGCTCAAATTTGACAGGTTGATCGGAAACAAAAAATCGCTCCAGGGTCAATTTCGTAATTTTTCGCGATCGAATCGAAATGGGCACAAATTTGACAGGTAGATAGGGAACAAAAATCGACCCACGTGCAATTTCGTCATTTTTCGCGACGGAGTCGAAATGGGCTCAAATTTGACCGGTTGATCGGAAACAAAAACCACGCAAGGGGCAATTTCGTAATTTTTCACGACGGAGTCAGAATGGGCACAAATTTGATAGGTTGATCGGGGACAAAAATCGCGCCTGGGGCAATTTCGTCATTTTTCGCGA
>NW_019258890.1:0-1074 GCF_002742605.1 Olea europaea var. sylvestris
TTTTTGATTTCTTGATAACTTCGGGTTTGTACGTTTTTGGCGAATTGTAGTCTAATTCGATTGCACTCGATCCAACTAATAGTGGTTTTTGATTTGATGATAACTTTGGGTTTGTTCATTTTTGGCAAATTGTTAGTCTAATTCGATTGGAATCGAGCCAATGAAAAGTTAGTTTTAATTTCATGATAACTTCGGGTTTGTTCATTTTTGGCGAATTGCTAGTCTAATTCGATTGCACTCGATACAACTAATAGTGGTTTTTTATTTGATTATAACTTTGGGTTTGCTCATTTTTGGCGAATTGCTAGTCTAATTCGATTGGAATCGTGAAACAAAAAGTGGTTTTTGATTTCATGATGACTTCGGCTTTGTTCGATTTTGGCGAACTGCTGTCGAATTCGATTGGAATCGATCCAACGAATGGTGGTTTTTTATTTCATTATAACTTCGTGTTTGTTTATTTTTGGCGAATTGCTAGTTTAATTCAATTGGAATCGTGCCAATGAAAAGTAGCTTTTGATTTCATGATAACTTCAGGTTTGATCTTTTTTGGCAACTAGCTAGTGTAATTCGATTGAAATCGACCAAATGAAGGGTGGTTTTTGATTTTACGATAACTTCGGGATTGTTCATTTTTTGGCAAATTGCTAGTCTAATTCGATTGGAATCGGGCAGATGAAAAGTGGTATTTGATTTCATGATGAGTTCGGGTTTGTTCGTTTTTGGCGAATTGCTAGTCTAATTTTATTGGAATCGAGCCAACTGTGGTGGGTTTTGATTCCATGAAAACTTCGGGTTTGTTTGTTTTTGGCGAATTACTAGTCTAATTTTGTTGGAATCGAGCCGATGAAAAGTGGTTTTTGATTTCATGATAACTTCGAGGTTGTACATTTTTGGCGAACTACTAGTCTAATTTGATTGGATCGAGCCAACGAAAAGTGGATTCTGATTTCATGATAACTTCAGTTTGTTCGGTTTTGCCAAATTGCTATCTAACTCGATTGGACTCGATCCAACGAATAGTGGTTTTTGATTTCATGATAACTTTGAGTTTCTTCATTTTTGGTGAATTGC
>NW_019258891.1:0-1074 GCF_002742605.1 Olea europaea var. sylvestris
CGTAAGAAGAATTGAGCGTAACTTTTGCGCACGTTGTCCGTTTTGGGCCCATAAGTACTTTTTGGAAATGTAGCGACCGTTTTTATTGAACTCACCACTTCGTCGTGACGTATGTGGGATTTTGTCTATTTTTTGAAAGAATAAGCACTTGCATATTTGGAACGCTTGGATCGTCGGAGTAAGAAGAATTGATCATAACTTTTGCACACGGTGTCCATTTTGGGCCCGTAAGTACTTTTTGGAAATGTAGCGACTGTTTTAGATTGAACTCACTAATTCGTCGTGACGTATGATGGATTTTGGCCATTTTCCGAAAGAATGAGCACTTGCATATTTGAAACGCTTGGAGAGTCGGCGTTCGAAGAATTTAGCGTAACTTTTACACACATTGTCCATTTTGGGCCCATAAGTACTTTTTGGAAACATAGCGACCGTTTTGGATTGAACTCACAACTTCGCCGTGACGTTTGAGGGATTTTGGTCATTTTTCGAAAGAACAAGAACTTGCATATTTAGAACGCTTGGAGAGTCGACGTAAGAAGAATTGAGCGTAACTTTTGCACACGGTGTCCGTTTTGGGCCCATAATCACTTTTTGGAAATGTAGCGACGATTTTGGATTGAACTCACAACTTCGCCGTGACGTTTGAGGGATTTTGGTCATTTTTCGAAAGAACAAGAACTTGCATATTTAGAACGCTTGGAGAGTCGACGTAAGAAGAATTGAGCGTAACGTTTGCACACGTTGTCCGTTTTGAGCCCATAAGTACTTTTTGGAAATGTAGCGTCCATTTTGGATTGAACTCACCACTTCGTCGTGACGTATGAGGGATTTCGGCTATTTTTTGAAAGAATGAGCACTTGCATATTTTGAACGCTTGGTTTGTCGACGTTCGAAGAATTGAGCGTAACTTTTGCACACTGTGTCCGTTTTGGGCCCAAAAGTACTTTTTGAAAATGTAGCGACCGTTTTGGATTGAACTCACCACTTTGTTGTGACGTATGATGGATTTCAGCCATTTTTCGAAACAACGAGCTTTAATATTTGGAACGCTTGGAGAGTCGGCGTAAGAAG
>NW_019258892.1:0-1074 GCF_002742605.1 Olea europaea var. sylvestris
GAATATTTTGTTCCACGATTATATATAACATTCGAACTATTCCGACATAAAGAAGTATCTTCGTTCGTTCTTTCTAAACCATTCGAATGTCATTAACCCACTTGATGACCTCTTTTGATCGTCCTAGGTATGTTAAAGACGTGATCAGTGGTTGTGGACGGTCGAATCATTATTTTTAGTCAAAACGATATAATTAACATTTTATATGAAAGAAACGATATCTATGTCGTTATAGTTATAGTTATTATTTGAATTGGAACGATTTCAAACTCGTCAAATTTGTATTAAAACGATATGAATGTTATTACTTTATTTGTGAGTTTGATATATAACGACATCATTATCATTTCAATACAAGTTTGACGACGTTAATATCATTTTAGCTTAAATCATAACTAAAACTACATACATATCATTTTAGTTAAAATAAAACGATAATTATATCGTTTTTGTTAAGTATAACGATTCGACCATCCATGACCACCAAGAATGTATTTGACATATGTAGGATGATCAAAATAGGTAATCAAGTGGATTCGATCTCTTCAAAAGAAACTATGAGAATATTTTTGTTCTCATGATTGTATAACGCATTAGAACTATTCCGACAAAAAGTATTTTCGTTCGCTCTTTTTAAGTCATTCGAACGGTATCAACCTTCTTGATTACCTTTTTCGATTGTCCTACGTATGTTGAAGGCATGATGGGTGGTTGTGGACGGTCGAATATTTGTTTTTAGCCAAAACGATATAATTATCGCTTTATATGAAAAGAAACGATATCTATATCGTTATACATGTGATTTGAATCGGAACGATTTCAAACTGGTCAAATTTGTATTAAAACGATATGAATATCGTTACCTTATTTAGGATTTTGATACATAACAACATCATTATCGTTTCAATACAAGTTTGACGACGTTGATAAACTTAAATCATAACTAAAACGATATATATATCGTTTTGATCGTCCACGGTCATTTGACATATATTTATCGTATGCAAGATGATAAAATAAGTCATTAAGTGAGTTCGATCTCATTCAATAGAAAGAAATATAGTATCTCCATTC
>NW_019258893.1:0-451 GCF_002742605.1 Olea europaea var. sylvestris
GCCGGCGCGATTTTTATTTCCGATCAAACTGCCAAATTTCAGCAAATTCCGACACAGTCGAGAAAAATGACGAAATTGCCCTCCGCGCGATTTTTGTTTCCGATCAACCAATCAAATTTTAGCCAATTCCGACACAGTCGCGAAAAACGACGAAATTACACTCGACGCGGCTTTTGTTCCCGACCAACCAGTCAAATTTGACCTCATTCCGACACAGTCGCGAAAATTGACGAAATCGCCACCTGCGCGATTTTTGTTTCCGATCAACAGTCAAATTTTAGCCAATTCCGACACAGTCGCGAAAAATGACGAAATTACACCCGGGTCTATTTTTTTCCCGATCAACCTGTCAAATTTGAGCCCATTCTGACACAGTTGTGAAAAATGACGAAATTGCCCCGACGTGATTTTTGTTCCCGATAAACCTGTCAAATTTGAGCCCATTCCGACG
>NW_019258893.1:745-1074 GCF_002742605.1 Olea europaea var. sylvestris
ACGAAATTGCCCCCGGCGCGATTTTTGTTTCCGATCAACAAGTCAAATTTTAGTCAATTCCGACATTATCGCGAAAAATGACGAAATTACACCCGGCGCGATTTTTGTTCCTGATAAACCTGCCAAATTTCAGCCCATTCCGACACAGTCGAGAAAAATGACGAAATTGCCCCCGGCGCGGTTTTTGTTTCTGATCAACCAATCAAATTTTAGCAAATTCCGACACAGTCGCGGAAAATGACGAACTTACACCCGGCGCGATTTTTGTTTCCTATCAACAAGTCAAATTTGAGCCCATTCCGACACAGTCGTGAAAAATGACGAAATTG
>NW_019258894.1:0-14552 GCF_002742605.1 Olea europaea var. sylvestris
AAATCCCTCGTACGTCACGACAAAGCTGTGAGTTTAATCCAAAACGGTCGCTACATTTCCAAAAAGCACTTATGGGCCCAAAATGGACGCCGTGTACAAAAGTTATGCTCAATTCTTCGTACGCCGACAATCCAAGCGTTCCAAATATGCAGGTGCTCATTCTTTCTAAGAATGGTCGAAATGCCTCATACATCACGACGAAGTGGTGGGTTCCATCCAAAAAGGTCGCTACATTTCCAAAAAGTACTTTTGGGCCGAAAACGGACACCGTGTGCAAAAGTTACGCTCAACCCTTCGTCCGCCGACTCTCCAAGCGTTCTAAGTATACAAGCGCTCATTCTTTTGAAGAATGGCCAAAATTCCTCGTACGTTACGACGAAGTGGTGAGTTCAATCCAAAACGGTCGCTACATTTCCAAAAAGTACTTATGGGCCCAAAACGAACACCGTGTACAAAAGTTACGCTCAATTCTTCGTGCGCCGATAATCCAAGTGTTCCAAATATCCAAGTAGTCATTCCTTCGAAAAATGGACGAAATCCTCATACGTCATGATGACGTGGTCAGTTCAATCCAAAATGGTCGCTACATTTCCAAAATGTTCTTATGGGCCCAAAGCGAACACCGTGTGCAAAAGTTACGCTCAATTCTTCGTCCGCCGACTCTCCAAGCGTTCTAAATATACAAGCGCTCATTCTTTCGAAGAATGGCCAAAATCCCTCGTACGTCATGATGAAGTTGTGAGTTCAATCCAAAACGGTCGCTACATTTCCAAAAAGTACTTATGGGCCCAAAACGGACACCGTGTGCAAAAGTTACGCTCAATTCTTCATACGCCAACAATCCAAGCTTTCCAAATATGCAAGTGCTCATTCTGTTGAAAAATGGCCAAAATCCCTCATACGTCACGACGAAGTGGTGAGTGCAATCCAAAACGCTCGCTACATTTCCAAAAAGTTCTTATGGGCCTAAAGCGGATACCGTGTGCAAAAGTTACGCTCAATTCTTCGTCCGCCGACTCTTCAAGCGTTCTAAATATACAAGCGCTCATTCTTTCGAAGAATGGCCCAAATCCCTCGTACGTCACGACAAAGCTGTGAGTTTAATCCAAAACGGTCGCTACATTTCCAAAAAGCACTTATGGGCCCAAAACGGACGCCGTGTACAAAAGTTATGCTCAATTCTTCGTACGCCGACAATCCAAGCGTTCCAAATATGCAGGTGCTCATTCTTTCGAAGAATGGCCGAAATGCCTCATACATCACGACGAAGTGGTGGGTTCAATCCAAAAAGGTCGCTACATTTCCAAAAAGTACTTATGGGCCTAAAACGGACACCGTGTGCAAAAGTTAAGCTTAATTCTTCGTACGCCGACTATCCAAGCCTTCCAAACATAAAATTGCTTATTCTTTCGAAAAATGGCCGAAATCCGTTATAGGTCACGACGAAGTTGTGAGTTCAATCCAAAACGGTCGCTACATTTCCAAAAAGTACTTATGGGCCCAAAACGGACACCGTGTACAAAAGTTACGCTCAATTCTTCGTGCGCCGACAATCCAAGTGTTCCAAATATCCAAGTAGTCATTCCTTCGAAAAATGGACGAAATCCTCATACGTCATGACGACGTGGTCAGTTCAATCCAAAATGGTCGCTACATTTCCAAAATGTTCTTATGGGCCCAAAGCGGACACCGTGTGCAAAAGTTACGCTCAATTCTTCGTACGCCAACAATCCAAGCTTTCCAAATATGCAAGTGCTCATTCTGTTGAAAAATGGCCAAAATCCCTCATAGGTCACGACGAAGTGGTGAGTTCAATCCAAAACGGTCGCTACATTTCCAAAAAGTACTTATGGGCCCAAAACGGACACCGTGTGCAAAAGTTACGCTCAATTCTTCGTACGCCAACAATCCAAGCTTTCCAAATATGCAAGTGCTCATTCTGTTGAAAAATGGCCAAAATCCCTCATAGGTCACGACGAAGTGGTGAGTACAATCCAAAACGGTCGCTACATTTCCAAAAAGTTCTTATGGGCCTAAAGCGGATACCGTGTGCAAAAGTTACGCTCAATTCTTCGTCCGCCGACTCTCCAAGCGTTCTAAATATACAAGCGCTCATTCTTTCGAAGAATGGCCCAAATCCCTCATACGTCACGACAAAGCTGTGAGTTTAATCCAAAACGGTCGCTACATTTCCAAAAAGCACTTATGGGCCCAAAACGGACGCCGTGTACAAAAGTTACGCTCAATTCTTCTCCAAGCGTTCCAAATATGCAAGTGTTCATTCTTTCGAGAAATGGCCCAAATGCCTCGTACATCACGACGAAGTTGTGAGTTCAATCCAAAACGGTCGCTACATTTCCAAAAAGTACTTATGGGCCCAAAACGGACACCGTGTGCAAAAGTTACGCTCAATTCTTCGTACGCCGACTCTCCAAGCGTTCTAAATATACAAGCGCTCATTCTTTTGAAGAATGGCCAAAGACCCTCGTACGTCACGACGAAGTTGTGAGTTCAATCCAAAACGGTCGCTACATTTCCAAAAAGTACTTATGGGCCCAAAACGGACACCGTGTGCAAAAGTTACGCTCAATTCTTCATCCGCCGACTCTCCAAGCGTTCTAAATATACAAGCGCTCATTCTTTCGAAGAATGGCCCAAATCCCTCGTACGTCACGACAAAGCTGTGAGTTTAATCCAAAACGGTCGCTACATTTCCAAAAAGCACTTATGGGCCCAAAACGGACGCCGTGTACAAAAGTTATGCTCAATTCTTCGTACGCCGACAATCCAAGCGTTCCAAATATTCAGGTGCTCATTCTTTCAAAGAATGGCCAAAATGCCTCATACATCACGACGAAGTGGTGGGTTCAATCCAAAAAGGTCGCTACATTTCCAAAAAGTACTTATGGGCCTAAAACGGACACCGTGTGCAAAAGTTACGCTCAACCCTTCGTCCGCCGACTCTCCAAGCGTTCTAAGTATACAAGCGCTCATTCTTTTGAATAATGGCCAAAATTCCTCGTACGTTACGACGAAGTGGTGAGTTCAATCCAAAACGGTCGCAACATTTCAAAAAAGTACTTATGGGCCCAAAATGGACACCGTGTACAAAAGTTACGCTCAATTCTTCGTGCGCCGACAATCCAAGTGTTCCAAATATCCAAGTAGTCATTCCTTCGAAAAATGGACGAAATCCTCATACGTCATGATGACGTGATCAGTTCAATCCAAAATGGTCGCTACATTTCCAAAATGTTCTTATGGGCCCAAAGCGGACACCGTGTGCAAAAGTTACGCTCAATTCTTCGTCCGCCGACTCTCCAAACGTTCTAAATATACAAGCGCTCATTCTTTCGAAGAATGGCCAAAATCCCTCGTACGTCACGATGAAGTTGTGAGTTCAATCCAAAACGGTCGCTACATTTCCAAAAAGTACTTATGGGCCCAAAACGGACACCGTGTGCAAAAGTTACGCTCAATTCTTCGTACGCTGACAATCCAAGCTTTCCAAATATGCAAGTGCTCATTCTGTTGAAAAATGGCCAAAATCCCTCATACATCACGACGAAGTGGTGAGTGCAATCCAAAACGGTCGCTACATTTCCAAAAAGTTCTTATGGGCCTGAAGCGGACACCGTGTGCAAAAGTTACGCTCAATTCTTCGTACGCCGACTCTCCAAGCGTTCTAAATATACAAGCACTAATTCTTTCGAAGAATGGCCCAAATGCTTTGTACGTCAAGACGAAGCTGTGAGTTTAATCCAAAACGGTCGCTACATTTCCAAAAAGTACTTATGGGCCCAAAACGGACACCGTGTGCAAAAGTTACGCTCAATTCTTCGTACGCCGACTCTCCAAGCGTTCTAAATATACAAGCGCTCATTCTTATGAAGAATGGCCAAAGACCCTCGTACGTCACGACGAATTTGTGAGTTCAATCCAAAACGGTCGCTACATTTCCAAAAAGTACTTATGGGCCCAAAACGGACAACGTGTGCAAAAGTTACGCTCAATTCTTTGTACGCCGACAATCCAAGTGTTCCAAATATGCAAGTGCTCATTCTTTCGAAAAATGGCCGAAATGCCTCATACGTCACGACGAAGTGGTGAGTCCAATCCAAAACGGACGCTACATTTCCAAAAAGTTCTTATGGACCCAATGCAGACACCGTGTGCAAAAGTTACGCTCAATTCTTTGTCCGCCGACTCTCCAAGAGTTCTAAATATATAAGCACTCATTCTTTCGAAGAATGGCTAAAATCCCTCGTATGTCACGTCGAAGTTGTGAGTTTAATCCAAAATGGTCGCTACATTTTCAAAAAGTACTTACGGGCCCAAAGCGGACACCGTGTGCAAAAGTTGTGCTCAATTCGTCGTCAGTCGACTCTCCAAGCGTTCTAAATATACAAGCGTTATTCTTTCGAAGAATGGCCAAAATCCCTCGTATATCACGACGAAGTTGTGAGTTCAATCCAAAACGGTCGCTACATTTCCAAAAAGTACTTATGGGCCAAAAATGGACACTGTGTGCAAAAGTTACGCTCAATTCTTCGTACGCCGACAATCGAAGCGTTCCAAATATGAAAGTGCTCATTCATTCGAAAAATGGCCGAAATCCCCCATACGTCACGACGAAGCGGTGAGTTCAATCCAAAAAGGTCGCTACATTTCCAAAAAGTTCTTATGGACCCAAAACGGACACCGTGTTCAAAAGTTACGCTTAATTCTTCGTCCGCCGACTCTCCAAGCGTTCTAAATATACAAGCGCTCATTCTTTCGATGAATGGCCAAAATCCCTCATACGTCACGACGAATTTGTGAGTTCAATCCAAAACGGTCACTACATTTCCAAAAAGTTCTTATGGGCCCAATACGGACACCGTGTACAAAAGTTACGCTCAATTCTTCATCCGCCGACTCTCCAAGCGTTCTAAATATACAAGCGCTCATTCTTTCGAAGAATGGCCAAAATCCCTCGTAGGTCACGATGAAGTTGTGAGTTCAATCCAAAACGGTCGCTACATTTCCAAAAAGTACTTATGGGCCCAAAACGAACACCGTGTGCAAAAGTTACGCTCAATTCTTCGTCCGTCGACTCTCCAAGCGTTCTAAGTATACAAGCGCTCAATCTTTTGAAGAATGGCCAAAGTCCCTCGTACGTCACGATAAAGTGGTGAGTTCATTCCAAAATGGTCGCTACATTTCCAAAGAGCACTTATGGGCACAAAATGGACACCGTGTGCAAAAGTTATGCTCACTTCTTCGTACGCCGACAATCCAAGCGTTCCAAATATGCAGGTGCTCATTCTTTCGAATAATGGCCGAAATCCCTCATACATCACGATGAAGTGGTGAGTTCAATCCAAAATGGTCGCTACATTTCCAAAAAGTTCTTCTGGGCTCAAAGCGAACACCGTGTGCAAAAGTTACGCTCAACCCTTCGTCCGCCGACTCTCCAAGCATTCTAAATATACAAGCGCTCATTCTTTCGAAGAATGGCCAATATCCCTCGTACGTCACGATGAAGTTGTGAGTTCAATCCAAAACGGTCGCTACATTTCCAAAAAGTACTTAATGGCCCAAAACGGACACCGTGTGCAAAAGTTACGCTCAATTCTTCGTACGCCGACAATCCAAGCTTTCCAAATATGCAAGTGCTCATTCTGTTGAAAAACGGCCAAAATCCCTCATACGTCACAACGAAGTGGTGAGTGCAATCCAAAACGCTCGCTACATTTCCAAAAAGTTCTTATGGGCCTAAAGCGGATACCGTGTGCAAAAGTTACGCTCAATTCTTCGTCCGCCGACTCTCCAAGCGTTCTAAATATACAAGCGCTCATTCTTTCGAAGAATGGCCCAAATCCCTCGTACGTCACGACAAAGCTGTGAGTTTAATCCAAAACGGTCGCTACATTTCCAAAAAGCACTTATGGGCCCAAAACGGACGCCGTGTACAAAAGTTATGCTCAATTCTTCGTACGCCGACAATCCAAGCGTTGCAAATATGCAGGTGCTCATTCTTTCGAAGAATGGCCGAAATGCCTCATACTTCACGACGAAGTGGTGGGTTCAATCCAAAAAGGTCGCTACATTTCCAAAAAGTACTTATGGGCCTAAAACGAACACCGTGTGCAAAAGTTACGCTCAATTCTTCGTACGCCGACTCTCCAAGCATTCTAAATATACAAGCGCTCATTCTTTCGAAGAATGGCCCAAATGCCTTGTACGTCACGACGAAGCTGTGAGTTTAATCCAAAACGGTCGCTACATTTCCAAAAAGCACTTATGGGCCCAAAACGGACACCGTGTGCAAAAGTTACGCTCAATTCTTCGTACGCCGACTCTCCAAGCGTTCTAAATATACAAGCGCTCATTCTTTTGAAGAATGGCCAAAGACCCTCGTACGTCACGATAAAGTTGTGACTTCAATGAAAACGGTCGCTACATTTCCATAAAGTACTTATGGGCCCAAAACGGACAACGTGTGCAAAAGTTACGCTCAATTCTTCGTACGCCGACAATCTAAGTGTTCCAATTATGCAAGTGCTCATTCTTTCGAAAAATGGCCGAAATGCCTCATACGTCCCGACGAAGTGGTGAGTTCAGTCCAAAACGGACGCTACATTTCCAAAAAGTACTTATGGACCCAATGCAGACACCGTGTGCAAAAGTTACGCACAATTCTTCGTCCGCTGACTCTCCAAGCGTTCTAAATATACAAGCGCTCATTCTTTCGAAGAATGGCTCAAATCCCTCGTACGTCACGACGATGTTGTGAGTTCAATCCAAAATGGTCGCTACATTTCCAAAAAGCACTTATGGGCCCAAAATGGACACCGTGTGCAATAGTTACGCTCAATTCTTAGTACGCCAACAATCCAAGCGTTCCAAATATGGAAGTGCTCATTCTTTTGAATAATGGCTGAAATGCCTCATACGTCACGATGAAGTGGTGAGTTCAATCCAAAACGGTCGCTACATTTCCAAAAAGTCCTTATGGGCCCAAAACGAACACCGTGTGCAAAAGTTACGCTCAATTCTTCGTCCGCCGACTTTGCAAGCGTTCTAAGTATACAAGCGCTCATTCTTTTGAAGAATGGCCAAAATCCCTTTTACATCACGACAAAGTGGTGAGTTCAATCCAAAATGGTCGTTACATTTCCAAAAAGCAGTTATGGGCCCAAAACGGACACCGTGTACAAAAGTTACGCTCAATTCTTCGTACGCCGACAATCCAAGCGTTCCAAATATGCAGGTGCTCATTCTTTCGAATAATGGCCGAAATCCCTCATATGTCACGACGAAGTGGTGGGTTCAACCCAAAACGGTCGCTACATTTCCAAAAAGTTCGTCTGGGCCCAAAGCGGACACCGTGTGCAAAAATTACGCTCAATTCTTCGTCCGCCGACTCTCCAAGCGTTATAAGTATACAAGCGATCATTAGTTTGAAGAATGGCCAAAATCCCTCGTACGTCACGATGAAGTCGTGAGTTCAATCCAAAACGGTCACTACATTTCCAAAAAGTACTTATGGGCCCAAAACGAACACCGTGTGCAAAAGTTACGCTCAATTCTTCGTACGCCGACAATCCTAGCATTTCGAATATGCAATTGCTCATTCTTTCGAAAAATGGCTGAAATCCCTCGTACATCACGATGAAGTTGTGAGTTCAATCCAAAACGATCGCTACATTTCCAAAAAGTACTTATGGGTCCAAAACGGACACCGTGTGCAAAAGTTACCCTTAATTCTTCGTCCGTCGACTCTCCAAGCGTTTTAAATATATAAGCGCTCATTCGTTCGAAGAATGGCCAAAATCCCTCGTATGTCGCGACGAAGTGGTGAGTTCAATCCAAAACGGTCGCTACATTTCCTAAAAGTACTTATGGGCCCAAAACGGACACCGTGTGCAAAAGTTACGCTCAATTCTTCGTATGCCGACAATCCAAGCATTCCAAATATGCAAGTGCTCATTCTTTTGGAAAATGACTAAAATCCCTCGTACGTCACGATGAAGTGGTGAGTTCAATCTAAAATGGCCGCTACATTTCCAAAAAGTTCTTATGGGCCCAAAACGAACACCGTGTGCAAAAGTTACGGTCAATTCCTCGTCCGTCGACTCTCCAAGCATTCTAAATGTACAAGCACACATTCTTTCGGAGAATGGCCAAAATCCCTCGTACGTCACGATGAAGTCGTGAGTTCAATCCAAAATGGTCGCTACATTTCCAAAAAGTACTTATGGGCCCAAAACGAACACCGTGTGCAAAAGTTACGCTCAATTCTTCGTACGCCGACAATCCAAGCGTTCCAAATATGCAAGTGCTCATTCATTCGAAGAATGTCCAAAACCCCTCGTACGTTACGATGAAGTTGTGAGTTCAATCAGAAACGGTCGCTACATTTCCAAAACGTGCTTATGGGTCCAAAACGGACGCTGTGTGCAAAAGTTACGCTCAATTCTTCGTACGTCGACAATCCAAGAGTTCCAAATATGCAAGTGCTCATTCTTTCGAAAAATGGCCAAAATCCCTCGTGCGTCACGACGAAGTGGTGAGTTCAATCTAAAACGATCGCTGCATTTCCAAAAAGTTCTTATGGGTCCAAAGCGGATACCGTGTGCAAAAGTTACGCTCAATTCTTCGTCCGCCGACTCTCCAAGCCTTCTAAGTATACAAGCTCTCATTCTTTCGAAGAATGGTCAAAATCCCTTGTACTTCATGATGAAGAGGTGAGTTCAATCCCAAATGGTCGCTACATTTCCAAAAAGTACTTATGGGCCCAAAATGGACACCGTGTGGAAAAGTTACGCTCAATTCATCGTACACCGACAATCCAAGCGTTCCAATTATGTAAGTGCTCATTCTTTCGAAAAATGGCCGAAACGCCTCATACCTCACGACGAAGTGGTGAGTTCAATCCAAAATGGCCGCTACATTTCCAAAAAGTTCTTATGGGCCTAAAGCGGACACCGTGTGCAAAAGTTACGCTCAATTCTTCGCCCGCCGACTCTCCAAGCGTTCTAAATATACAAGCGCTCATTCTTTCGATGAATGGCCCAAATCCCTCGTACGTCATGACAAAGTTTTGAGTTCAATCCAAAACGGTCGCTACATTTCCAAAAAGTACTTATGGGCCCAAAATGGACACTGTGTACAAAAGTTACACTCAATTCTTCGTACGCCGACAATCGAAGCGTTCCAAATATGCAGGTGCTCATTCATTCGAAAAATGGACGAAATCCCTCATACGTCACGATGAAGTGGTGGGTTCAATCCAAAAAGGTCGCTACATTTCCAAAAAGTTCTTATGGGCCTAAAACGGACACCGTGTTCAAAAGTTACGCTCAATTCTTCATCCGCCGACTCTCCAAGCATTCTAAATATACAAGCGCTCATTCTTTCGGAGAATTGCCAAAATCCCTCGTACGTCACGATGAAGTTGTGAGTTCAATCCAAAACGGTCGTTACATTTCCAAAAAGTACTTATGGGCCCAAAATGGACACAGTGTGCAAAAGTTACGCTCAATTCTTCATACTCCGACAATCGAAGCGTTCCAAATATGCAAGTCCTCATTCTTTTGAAGAATGGCCAAAATCCCTCGTACGTCATGACAAAGTAGTGAGTTCAATTCCAAATGGTCGCTAGATTTCCAAAAAGTTCTTATGGGCCCAAAGCGGACACCGTGTGTAAAAGTTACGCTCAATTCTTAGTCCGCCGACTCTCCAAGCGTTCTAAATATACAAGCGCTCATTCTTTCGAAGAATGGCCAAAATCCCTCGTATGTCATGATGAAGTGGTGAGTTCAATCCAAACCGGTCGCTACATTTCCAAAAAGTACTTATGGGCCCAAAACGGACATCGTGTGCAAAAGTTACGCTCAATTCTTCGTACGCCGACACTCCAAGCGTTCCAAATATGCAAGTGCTCATTCATTCGAAAAATGGCCAAAATCCCTCGTACGTCATGACGAAGTGGTGAGTTTAATCCAAAACGGTCGCTACATTTCCAAAAAGTTCTTATGGGCCCAAAGCGGACACCGTGTGTAAAAGTTACGCTCAATTCTTAGCCCGCCGACTCTCCAAGCGTTCTAAATATACAAGCGCTCATTCTTTCGAAGAATGGCCAAAATCCCTCGTACGTCATGACGAAGTGGTGAGTTTAATCCAAAACGGTCGCTACATTTCCAAAAAGTTCTTATGGGCCCAAAACGGATACCGTGTGCAAAAGTTACCCTCAATTCTTCGTCCGCCGACTCTCCAAGCGTTTTAAATATACAAACGGTCATTCTTTCGAAGAATGGCCAAAATCCCTCGTATGTCATGATGAAGTGGTGAGTTCAATCCAAAACGGTCGCTACATTTCCAAAAAGTACTTATGGGCCCAAAACGGACACCGTGTGCAAAAGTTACGCTCAATTCTTTGTACGCCGACAATCCAAGCGTTCCAAATATGTAAGTGCTCATTCTTTCAAAAAATGGCCCAAACGCCTCATACATCACGACGAAGTGATGAGTTCAATCCAAAACCGTCACTACATTTCCAAAAAGTTCTTATGGGCCTAAAGCGGACACCATGTGCAAAAGTTACGCTTAATTCTTCATCCGTCGACTCTCCAAGCTTTCTAAATATACAAGCTCTCATTCTTTCGAAGAATGGCCCAAATGCCTTGTACGTCATGACGAAGTTGTGAGTTCAATCCAAAACGGTCGCTACATTTCCAAAAAGTACTTATGGACCCAAAATGGACACTGTGTGCAAAAGTTACGCTCAATTCTTCGTACGTCGACAATCCAAGCGTTCCAAATATGCAAGTGCTCATTCATTCGAAAAATGGCCGAAATCCCTCGTACGTCACGACGAAGTTGTGAGTTCAATCCAAAACGGTTGCTACATTTTCAAAAAGTACTTATGGGCCCAAAACGAACACGGTGTGCAAAAGTTACGCTCAATTCTTCGTCCGCCGACTCTCCAAGCGTTCTAAGTATACAAGCGCTCATTCTTTTGAACAATGGCCAAAATCCCTTTTACATCACGACAAAGTGGTGAGTTCAATCCAAAATGGTCGCTACATTTCCAAGAAGAAGTTATGGGCCCAAAACGGACACCGTGTGCAAAAGTTACGCTCAATTCTTCGTACGCCGATAATCCAAGCGTTCCAAATATGTAGGTGCTCATTCTTTCGAATAATGGCCGAAATCCCTCATACGTCACGACGAAGTGGTGGGTTCGACCCAAAACGGTCGCTACATTTCCAAAAAGTTCTTCTGGGCCCAAGGCGGACACCGTGTGCAAAAGTTTTGCTCAATTCTTCGTCCGCCGACTCTCCAAGCGTTCTAAGTATACAAGCGCTCATTCATTTGAAGAATGGCCAAAATCCCTCATACGTCACGATGAAGTCGTGAGTTCAATCCAAAACGGTCACTACATTTCCAAAAAGTACTTATGGGCTAAAAACGAACACCGTGTGCAAAAGTTACGCTCAATTCTTCGTACGCCGACAATCCAAGCGTTCCAAATATGCAAGTGCTCATTCATTCGAAAAATGGCCGAAACGCCTCATACATCACGACGAAGTGGTAAGTTCAATCCAAAACGGTCGCTACATTTCCAAAAAGTTCTTATGGGCCCAAAACGAACACCGTGTGCAAAAGTTACCCTCAATTCTTTGTGCGCCGACTCTCCAAGCGTTTTAAATATAGAAGCGGTCATTCTTTCGAAGAATGGCCAAAATCCCTCGTATGTCATGATGAAGTGGTGAGTTCAATCCAAAACGGTCGCTACATTTCCAAAAAGTACTTATGGGCCCAAAACGGACACCGTGTGCAAAAGTTACGCACAATTGTTTGTACGCCGACAATCGAAGCGTTCCAAATATGCAAGTGCTCATTCTTTTGAAGAATGGCCAAAATCCCTCGTACGTCACGTCAAAGTAGTGAGTTCAATCCCAAACGGTCACTACATTTTCAAAAAGTTCTTATGGGTCCAAAGCGGATACCGTGTGCAAAAGTTACGCTGAATTCTTCGTCCACCGACTCTCCAAGCGTTCTAAGTATACAAGCGCTAATTCTTTCGAAGAATGGCCAAAATCCCTCGTACGTCGCGATGAAGTTGTGAGTTCATTCCAAAATAGTCGCTACATTTCCAAAAAGTTCTTATGGGCCCAAAGCGGACACCGTGTACAAAAGTTACGCTCAATTCTTCGTCCGCCGACTCTCCAAGCGTTCTAAATATACAAGCGCTCATTCTTTCGAAGAATGGCCAAAATCCCTCGTACGTCACGACGAAGTTGTGAGTTCAATCGAAAATGGTCGCTACACTTTCAAAAAGTACTTATGGGCCTAAAACGGACACCGTGTGCAAAAGTTACGCTCAATTCTTCATACGCCGACTCTCCAAGCGTTCTAAATATACAAGCGCTCATTCTTTCAAAGAATGGCCAAAATCCCTTGTACGTCACGACGAAGCTATGAGTTAAATCCAAAACGGTCGATACATTTCCAAAAAGTACTTATGGGCCCAAAACGGACACCGTGTGCAAAAGTTACGCTCAATTCTTCGTACGCCGACTCTCCAAGCGTTCTAAATATACAAGCGCTCATTCATTCGAAGAATGGCCAAAGACCCTCGTACGTCACGATGAAGTTGTGAGTTCAATCCAAAATGGTCGCCACATTTCCAAAAAGTACTTATGGGCCCAAAACGGACATCGTGTGCAAAAGTTACGCTCAATTCTTCGTACGCTGACAATCCAAGCATTCAAAATATGCAAGTGCTCATTCTTTCGGAAAATGACTAAAATCCCTCGTACGTCACGATGAAGTGGTGAGTTCAATCTAAAATGGTCGCTACATTTCCAAAAAGTTCTTATTGGCCCAAAACGAACACCGTGCGCAAAAGTTACGCTCAATTCCTCGTCCGTCGACTCTCCAAGCGTTCTAAATGTACAAGCGCACATTCTTTCGAAGAATGGCCAAAATCCCTCGTACGTCACGACGAAGTCGTGAGTTCAATCCAAAATGGTCGCTACATTTCCAAAAAGTACTTATGGGCCCAAAACGGACACCGTGTGCAAAAGTTACGCTCAATTCTTCGTACGCCGACTCTCCAAGCGTTCTAAATGTGCAAGCGCTCATTCTTTCGAAGAATGGGCAGAAACCCTCGCACGTCATGACGAAGTTGTGAGTTCAATCCAAAACGGTCGCTACATTTCCAAAGAGTACTTATGGGCCCAAAACGGACACCGTGTGCAAAAGTTACGCTCAATTCTTCGTACGCCGATTCCCCAAGCGTTCTAAATATGCAAGCGCTCATTCTTTCGAAGAATGGGTAAAAACCCTCGTACGTCACGACGAAGTGGTGAGTTCAATCTAAAATGGTCGCTACATTTCCAAAAAGTTCTTATGGGCCCAAAACGAACACCGTGTGCAAAAGTTACGCTCAATTCTTCGTACGCCGACAATCCAAGCATTCCAAATATGCAAGTGCTCATTCTTTCGGAAAATGACTAAAATCCCTCATACGTCACGATGAAGTGGTGAGTTCAATCCAAAACGGTCGCTACATTTCCAAAAAGTTGTTATGCGCCCAAAACGGACACCGTGTGCAAAAGTTACCCTCAATTCTTCGTCCGCCGACTCTCCAAGCGTTCTAAATATACGAGCGCTCATTCTTTCGAAGAATGGCCAAAATCCCTCGTACGTCACGATGAAGTTGTGAGTTCAATCCAAAACGGTCGCTACATTTCCAAAAAGTTGTTATGCGCCCAAAACGGACACCGTGTGCAAAAGTTACCCTCAATTCTTCCTCCGCCGACTCTCCAAGCGTTCTAAATATACGAGCGCTCATTCTTTCGAAGAATGGCCAAAATCCCTCGTACGTCACGATGAAGTTGTGAGTTCAATCCAAAATGGTCGCTACATTTCCAAAAAGTACTTATGGGCCCAAAACGGACACCGTGTGCAAAAGTTACGCTCAATTCTTCGTACGCCGACAATCCAAGTGTTCCAAATATGCAAGTGCTCTTTCGTTCCAAAAATGGCCGAAATGCCTCATACGTCACGACGAAGTGGTGAATTCAATCCAAAACGGACGCTTCATTTCCAAAAAGTTCTTATCGACCCAATGCAGACACCGTGTGCAAAAGTTACACTCAATTCTTCGTCCGCCGACTCTCCAAGCGTTCTAAATATGTAAGCACTCATTCTTTCGAAGAATGGCCAAAATCCCTCATACGTCACGACGAAGTTGTGAGTTCAATCCAAAATGGTCGCCACATTTCATAAAAGTACTTATGGGCCCAAAACGGACACCGTGTGCAAAAGTTACGCTCAATTCTTCGTACGCCGACAATCCAAGCATTCCAAATATGCAAGTGCTCATTCTTTCAGAAAATGACTAAAATCCCTCGTACGTCACGACGAAGTGGTGAGTTCAATCCAAAACGGTCGCTACATTTCCAAAAAGTTGTTATGGGCCCAAAACGGACACCGTGTGCAAAAGTTACCCTCAATTCTTCGTCCGCCGACTCTCCAAGCGTTCTAAATATACA
>NW_019258894.1:16624-17079 GCF_002742605.1 Olea europaea var. sylvestris
TACGTCACGACGAAGTGGTGAGTTCAATCCAAAACGGACGCTTCATTTCCAAAAAGTTCTTATGGACCCAATGCAGACACCGTGTGCAAAAGTTACGCTCAATTCTTCGTCCGCCGACTCTCCAAGCGTTCTAAATATATAAGCACTCATTCTTTCGAAGAATGGCCAAAATCCCTCGTACGTCACGACGAAGTTGTGAGTTAAATCCAAAACGGTCGCTACATTTCCAAAAAGTACTTATGGGCCCAAAACGGACACCGTGTGCAAAAGTTACGCTCAATTCTTCGTACGCCGACTCTCCAAGCGTTCTAAATATGCAAGCGCTCATTCTTTCGAAGAATGGGCAAAAACCCTCTTACGTCACGACGAAGTTGTGAGTTCAATCCAAAACGGTCGCTACATTTCCAAAGAGTACTTATGGGCCCAAAACGGACACCGTGTGCAAAAGTTACGCT
>NW_019258894.1:17131-19716 GCF_002742605.1 Olea europaea var. sylvestris
CCAAGTGTTCCAAATATGCAAGTGCTCTTTCTTTCGAAAAATGGCCAAATGCCTCATACGTCACGACGAAGTGGTGAGTTCAATCCAAAACGGACGCTACATTTCCAAAAAGTTCTTATGGACCCAACGCAGACACCGTGTGCAAAAGTTACGCTCAATTCTTCGTCCGCCGACTCTCCAAGCGTTCTAAATATATAAGCACTCATTCTTTTGAAGAATTGCCAAAATCCCTCGTACGTCACGACGAAGTTGTGAGTTCAATCCAAAATGGTCGCCACATTTCCAAAAAGTACTTATGGGCCCAAAACGGACACCGTGTGCAAAAGTTACGCTCAATTCTTTGTACGCCGACAATCCAAGCATTCCAAATATGTAAGTGCTCATTCTTTCGGAAAATGACTAAAATCCCTCGTACGTCACGATGAAGTGGTGAGTTCAATCTAAAATGGTCGCTACATTTCCAAAAATTTCTTGTGGCCTAAAACGAACACCGTGTGCAAAAGTTACGCTCAATTCTTCGTACGCCGACTCTCCAAGCGTTCTAAATATGCAAGCGCTCGTTCTTTCGAAGAATGGGTGAAAACCCTCGTACATCACGACGAAGTTGTGAGTTCAATCCAAAATGGTCGCTACATTTCCAAAAAGTACTTATGGGCCCAAAACGGACACCGTGTGCAAAAGTTCCCCTCAATTCTTCGTCCGCCGACTCTCCAAGCGTTCTAGATATACAAGCACTCATTCTTTCGAAGAATGGCCAAAATCCCTCGTACGTCACGACGAAGTGGTGAGTTCAATCCAAAACGGACGCTTCATTTCCAAAAAGTTCTTATGGACCCAATGCAGACACCGTGTGCAAAAGTTACGCTCAATTCGACGTACGCCGACAATCCAAGCATTCCAAATATGCAAGTGCTCATTCTTTCAGAAAATGACTAAAATCCCTCGTACGTCACGACGAAGTGGTGAGTTCAATCCAAAACGGTCGCTACATTTCCAAAAAGTACTTATGGGCCCAAAACGGACACCGTGTGCAAAAGTTACGCTCAATTCTACGTACGCCGACAATCCAAGCATTCCAAATATGCAAGTGCTCATTCTTTCGAGAAAATGACTAAAATCTCTCGTACGTCACGACGAAGTGGTGAGTTCAATCCAAAACGGTCGCTACATTTCCAAAAAGTTGTTATGGGCCCAAAACGGACACCGTGTGCAAAAGTTCCCCTCAATTCTTCGTCCGCCGACTCTCCAAGCGTTCTAAATATACAAGCGCTCATTCTTTCAAAGAATGGCCAAAATCCCTCGTACGTCACGACGAAGTTGTGAGTTCAATCCAAAACGGTCGCTACATTTCCAAAAAGTACTTATGGGCCCAAAACGGACACCGTGTGCAAAAGTTACGCTCAATTCTTCGTAAGCCGACCCTCCATGCGTTCTAAATATGCAAGCGCTCATTCTTTCGAAGAATGGCCAAAAACCATCTTACGTCACGACGAAGTTGTGAGTTCAATCCAAAACGGTCGCTACATTTCCAAAAAGTACTTATGGGCCCAAAACGGACACCGTGTGCAAAAGTTACGCTCAATTCTTCGTACGCCGACAATCCAAGTGTTCCAAATATGCAAGTGCTCTTTCTTTCGAAAAATGGCCGAAATGCCTCATACGTCACGACGAAGTGGTGAGTTCAATCCAAAACGGACGCTACATTTCCAAAAAGTTCTTATGGACCCAATGCAGACACCGTGTGCAAAAGTTACGCTCAATTCTTCGTCCGCCGACTCTCCAAGCGTTCTAAATATATAAGCACTCATTCTTTTGAAGAATGGCCAAAATCCCTCGTACGTCACGATGAAGTTGTGAGTTCAATCCAAAATGGTCGCCACATTTCCAAAAAGTACTTATGGGCCCAAAACGGACACCGTGTGCAAAAGTTACGCTCAATTCTTTGTACGCCGACAATCCAAGCATTACAAATATGCAAGTGCTCATTCTATCGAAAAATGACTAAAATCCCTCGTACGTCACGATGAAGTGGTGAGTTCAATCTAAAATGGTCGCTACATTTCCAAAAAGTTCTTATGGGCCCAAAACGAACACCGTGTGCAAAAGTTACGCTCAATTCTTTGTACGCCGACTCTCCAAGCGTTCTATATATGCAAGCGCTCATTCTTTCGAAGAATGGGTAAAAACCCTCGTACGTCACGACGAAGTTGTGAGTTCAATCCAAAATGGTCGCTACATTTCCAAAAAGTACTTATGGGCCCAAAACGGACACCGTGTGCAAAAGTTACGCTCAATTCTTCGTACGCCGACAATCCAAGTGTTCCAAATATGCAAGTGCTCTTTCTTTCGAAAAATAGCCGAAATGCCTCATACGTCACGACGAAGTGGTGAGTTCAATCCAAAACGGACGCTACATTTCCAAAAAGTTCTTATGGACCCAATGCAGACACCGTGTGCAAAAGTTACGCTCAATTCTTCGTACGCCGACAATCCAAGCATTCCAAATATGCAAGTGCTCATTCTTTCGAAAAATGACTAAAATCCCTCGTACGTCACGACGAAGTGGTGAGTTCAATCCAAAACGG
>NW_019258894.1:20093-24376 GCF_002742605.1 Olea europaea var. sylvestris
TGCAAAAGTTACGCTCAATTCTTCGTACGCCGACTCTCCAAGCGTTCTAAATATGCAAGCGCTCATTCTTTCGAAGAATGGGCAAAAACCCTCTTACGTCACGACGAAGTTGTGAGTTTAATCCAAAACGGTCGCTACATTTCCAAAAAGTACTTATGGGCCTAAAACGGACACCGTGTGCAAAAGTTACGCTCAATTCTTCGTACGCCGACAATCCAAGCGTTCCAAATATGCAAGTGCTCATTCATTCGAAAAAAGGCCGAAACGCCTCATACATCACGACGAAGTGGTGTGTTCAATCCAAAACGGTCGCTACATTTCCAAAAAGTTCTTATGGGCCCAAAACGAACACCGTGTGCAAAAGTTACCCTCAATTCTTTGTCCGCCGACTCTCCAAGCGTTTTAAATATACAAGCGGTCATTCTTTCGAAGAATGGCCAAAATCCCTCGTATGTCATGATGAAGTGGTGAGTTCAATCCAAAATGGTCGCCACATTTCCAAAAAGTACTTATGGGCCCAAAACGGACACCGTGTGCAAAAGTTACGCTCAATTCTTTGTACGCCGACAATCCAAGCATTCCAAATATGCAAGTGCTCATTCTTTCGGAAAATGACTAAAATCCCTCGTATGTCACGATGAAGTGATGAGTTCAATCTAAAATGGTCGTTACATTTCCAAAAAGTTCTTATGTGCCAAAAACGAACACCGTGTGCAAAAGTTACGCTCAATTCTTCGTACGCCGACAATCCAAGCATTCCAAATATGCAAGTACTCATTCTTTCGGAAAATGACTAAAATCCCTCGTACGTCACGACGAAGTGGTGAGTTCAATCCAAAACGGTCGCTACATTTCCAAAAAGTTGTTATGGGCCTAAAACGGACACCGTGTGCAAAAGTTACCCTCAATTCTTCGTCCGCCGACTCTCCAAGCGTTCTAAATATACAAGCACTCATTCTTTCAAAGAATGGCCGAAATCCCTCGTACGTCACGACGAAGTTGTGAGTTCAATCCAAAACGGTCGCTACATTTCCAAAAAGTACTTATGGACCCAATGCAGACACCGTTTGCAAAAGTTACGCTCAATTCTTCGTACGCCGACTCCCCAAGCGTTCTAAATATGCAAGCGCTCATTCTTTCGAAGAATGGGTAAAAACCCTCTTACATCACGTCGAAGTTGTGAGTTCAATCCAAAACGGTCGCTACATTTCTAAAAAGTACTTATGGGCCCAAAACGGACACCGTGTGCAAAAGTTACGCTCAATTCTTCGTACGCCGACAATCCAAGCATTCCAAATATGCAAGTGCTCATTCTTTTGGAAAATGACTAAAATCCCTCGTACGTCACGATGAAGTGGTGAGTTCAATCTAAAATGGTCGCTACATTTCCAAAAAGTTCTTATGGGCCCAAAACGAACACCGTGTGCAAAAGTTACGCTCAATTCTTCGTACGCCGACTCTCCAAACGTTCTATATATGCAAGCGCTCATTCTTTTGAAGAATGGGTAAAAACCCTCGTACGTCACGATGAAGTTGTGAGTTCAATCCAAAACGGTCGCTACATTTCCAAAAAGTACTTATGGGCCCAAAACGGACACCGTGTGCAAAAGTTACGCTCAATTCTTCGTCCGCCGACTCTCCAAGCGTTCTAAATATGCAAGTGCTCATTCTTTCGGAAAATGACTAAAATCCCTCGTACGTCACGATGAAGTGGTGAGTTCAATCCAAAACGGACGCTACATTTCCAAAAAGTTCTTATGGGCCCAAAACGGACACCGTGTGCAAAAGTTACGCTCAATTCTTCGTCCGCCGACTCTCCAAGCGTTCTAAATATGCAAGTGCTCATTCTTTCGGAAAATGACTAAAATCCCTCGTACGTCACGATGAAGTGGTGAGTTCAATCCAAAACGGACGCTACATTTCCAAAAAGTTCTTATGGGCCCAAAACGGACACCGTGTGCAAAAGTTACGCTCAATTCTTTGTACGCCGACAATCCAAGCATTCCAAATATGCAAGTGCTCATTCTTTCGGAAAATGACTAAAATCCCTCGTACATCACGATGAAGTGGTGAGTTCAATCTAAAATGGTCGCTACATTTCCAAAAAGTTTTTATGGGCCCAAAACGAACACCGTGTGCAAAAGTTACGCTCAATTCTTCGCACGCCGACTCTCCAAGCGTTCTATATATGCAAGCGCTCATTCTTTCGAAGAATGGGTAAAAACCCTCGTACGTCACGACGAAGTTGTGGGTTCAATCCAAAATGGTCGCTACATTTCCAAAAAGTACTTATGGGCCCAAAACGGACACCGTGTGCAAAAGTTACGCTCAATTCTTCGTACGCCGACAATCCAAGTGTTCCAAATATGCAAGTGCTCTTTCTTTCGAAAAATAGCCAAAATGCCTCATACGTCACGATGAAGTGGTGAGTTCAATCCAAAACGGACGCTTCATTTCCAAAAAGTTCTTATGGACCCAATGCAGACACCGTGTGCAAAAGTTACCCTCAATTCTTCGTCCGCCGACTCTCCAAGCGTTCTAAATATACAAGCGCTCATTCTTTCAAAGAATGGCCAGAATCCCTCGTACGTCACGACGAAGTTGTGAGTTAAATCCAAAACGGTCGCTACATTTCCAAAAAGTACTTATGGGCCCAAAACGGACACCGTGTGCAAAAGTTACGCTCAATTCTTTGTACGCCGACAATCCAAGCATTCCAAATATGCAAGTGCTCATTCTTTCGAAAAATGACTAAAATCCCTCGTACGTCACAATGAAGTGGTGAGTTCAATCTAAAATGGTCGCTACATTTCCAAAAAGTTCTTATGGGCCCAAAACGAACACCGTGTGCAAAAGTTACGCTCAATTCTTCGTACGCCGACAATCCAAGCATTCCAAATATGCAAGTGCTCATTCTTTCGAAAAATGACTAAAATCCCTCGTACGTCACGATGAAGTGGTGAGTTCAATCTAAAATGGTCGCTACATTTCCAAAAAGTTCTTATGGGCCCAAAACGAACACCGTGTGCAAAAGTTACGCTCAATTCTTCGTACGCCGACAATCCAAGCATTCCAAATATGCAAGTGCTCATTCTTTCGGAAAATGACTAAAATCCCTCGTACGTCACGACGAAGTGGTGAGTTCAATCCAAAACGGCCGCTACATTTCCAAAAAGTTGTTATGGGCCCAAAACGAACACCGTGTGCAAAAGTTACCCTCAATTCTTCGTCCGCCGACTCTCCAAGCGTTCTAAATATACAAGCACTCATTCTTTCGAAGAATGGCCAAAATCCCTCGTACGTCATGACGAAGTTGTGAGTTCAATCCAAAACGGTCGCTACATTTCCAAAAAGTACTTATGGACCCAATGCAGACACTGTTTACAAAAGTTACGCTCAATTCTTCGTACGCCGACTCTCCAAGCGTTCTAAATATATAAGCATTCATTCTTTCGAAGAATTGCCAAAATCCCTCGTACGTCACGACGAAGTTGTGAGTTCAATCCAAAATGGTCGCCACATTTCCAAAAAGTACTTATGGGCCCAAAACGGACACCGTGTGCAAAAGTTACGCTCAATTCTTTGTACGTCGACAATCCAAGCATTCCAAATATGCAAGTGCTCATTCTTTCGGAAAATGACTAAAATCCCTCGTACGTCACGATGAAGTGGTGAGTTCAATCTAAAATGGTCGCTATATTTCCAAAAAGTTCTTATGGGCCCAAAACGAACACCGTGTGCAAAAGTTACGCTCAATTCTTCGTACGCCGACTCTCCAAGCGTTCTATATATGCAAGCGCTCATTCTTTCGAAGAATAGGCAAAAACCCTCTTACGTCACGACGAAGTTGTGAGTTCAATCCAAAACGGTCGCTACATTTCCAAAAAGTACTTATGGGCCCAAAACGGACACCGTGTGCAAAAGTTACGCTCAATTCTTCGTACGCCGACAATCCAAGTGTTCCAAATATGCAAGTGCTCTTTCTTTTGAAAAATGGCCGAAATGCCTCATACGTCACGACGAAGTGGTGAGTTCAATCCAAAACAGACGCTATATTTCCAAAAAGTTCTTATGGACCCAATGCAGACACCGTGTGCAAAAGTTACGCTCAATTCTTCGTCCGCCGACTCTCCAAGCGTTCTAAATATATAAGCACTCATTCTTTTGAAGAATTGCCAGAATCCCTCGTACGTCACGATGAAGTTGTGAGTTCAATCCAAAATGGTCGCCACATTTCCAAAAAGTACTTATGGGCCCAAAACGGACACCGTGTGCAAAAGTTA
>NW_019258894.1:24510-28032 GCF_002742605.1 Olea europaea var. sylvestris
CGTGTGCAAAAGTTACGCTCAATTCTTCGTCCGCCGACTCTTCAAGCATTCTAAATATGCAAGTACTCATTCTTTTGAGAAATTGCCAAAATCCCTCGTACGTCACGAAGAAGTGGTGAGTTCAATCCAAAACAGACGCTATATTTCCAAAAAGTTCTTATGGGCCCAAAACGGACACCGTGTGCAAAAGTTACCCTCAATTCTTCGTCCGCCGACTCTCCAAGCGTTCTAAATATACAAGCGCTCATTCTTTCGAAGAATGGGTAAAAACCCTCGTACGTCACGACGAAGTTGTGAGTTCAATCCAAAACGGTCGCTACATTTCCAAAAAGTACTTATGGGCCCAAAACGGACACCGTGTGCAAAAGTTACGCTCAATTCTTCGTACGCCGACTCTCCAAGCGTTCTAAATATGCAAGCGCTCATTCTTTCGAAGAATGGGTAAAAATTCTCGTACGTCACGACGAAGTTGTGAGTTCAATCCAAAATGATCGCTACATTTCCAAAAAGTACTTATGGGCCCAAAACGGACACCGTGTGCAAAAGTTACGCTCAATTCTTCGTACGCCGACAATCCAAGTGTTCCAAATATGCTAGTGCTCTTTCTTTCGAAAAATGGCCGAAATGCCTCATACGTCACGACGAAGGGGTGAGTTCAATCCAAAACGGACGCTTCATTTCCAAAAAGTTCTTATGGACCCAATGCAGACACCGTGGGCAAAAGTTACGCTCAATTCTTCGTCCGCCGACTCTCCAAGCATTCTAAATATAAGCACTCATTCTTTCGAAGAATGGCCAAAATCCCTCGTACGTCACGACGAAGTGGTGAGTTCAATCCAAAACGGTCGCTACATTTCCAAAAAGTTGTTATGGGCCCAAAACGGACACCGTGTGCAAAAGTTACGCTCAATTCTTCATACGCCGACAATCCAAGCGTTCCAAATATGCAAGTGCTCGTTCTTTCGAAAAATGGCCGAAATCCATCATACGTCACGACGAAGTTGTGAGTTCAATCCAAAACGGTCGCTACATTTCCAAAAAGTTGTTATGGGCCCAAAACGGACACCGTGTGCAAAAGTTACGCTCAATTCTTCATACGCCGACAATCCAAGCGTTCCAAATATGCAAGTGCTCGTTCTTTCGAAAAATGGCCGAAATCCATCATACGTCACGACGAAGTTGTGAGTTCAATCCAAAACGGTCGCTACATTTCCAAAAAGTTGTTATGGGCCCAAAACGGACACCGTGTGCAAAAGTTACGCTCAATTCTTCGTACGCCGACTCTCCAAGCGTTCTAAATATGCAAGCGCTCATTCTTTCGAAGAATGGACAAAAACCCTCTTACATCACGACGAAGTTGTGAGTTCAATCCAAAACGGTCGCTACATTTCCAAAAAGTACTTATGGGCCCAAAACGGACACCGTGTGCAAAAGTTACGCTCAATTCTTCGTACGCCGACAATCCAAGTGTTCCAAATATGCAAGTGCTCTTTCTTTCGAAAAATGGCTGAAATGCCTCATACGTCACGACGAAGTGGTGAGTTCAATCCAAAACGGACGCTACATTTCCAAAAAGTTCTTATGGACCCAACGCAGACACCGTGTGCAAAAGTTACGCTCAATTCTTCGTCCGCCGACTCTCCAAGCGTTCTAAATATATAAGCACTCATTCTTTTGAAGAATTGCCAAAATCCCTCGTACATCACGATGAACTTGTGAGTTCAATCCAAAATGGTCACCACATTTCCAAAAAGTACTTATGGGCCCAAAACGGACACCGTGTGCAAAAGTTACGCTCAATTCTTTGTACGTCGACAATCCAAGCATTCCAAATATGCAAGTGCTCATTCTTTCGGAAAATGACTAAAATCCCTCGTACGTCACGATGAAGTTGTGAGTTCAATCTAAAATGGTCGCTACATTTCCAAAAAGTTCTTATGGGCCCAAAACGAACACCGTGTGCAAAAGTTACGCTCAATTCTTCGTACGCCGACAATCCAAGCATTCCAAATATGCAAGTACTCATTCTTTCGGAAAATGACTAAAATCCCTCGTACGTCACGACGAAGTGGTGAGTTCAATCCAAAACGGTCGCTACATTTCGAAAAAAGTTGTTATGGGCCCAAAACGGACACCGTGTGTAAAAGTTACCCTCAATTCTTCGTCCGCCGACTCTCCAAGCGTTCTAAATATACAAGCGCTCATTCTTTCGAAGAATGGCCAAAATCCCTCCTACATCATGACGAAGTTGTGAGTTCAATCCAAAACGATCGCAACATTTCCAAAAAGTACTTATGGGCCCAAAACGGACACCGTGTGCAAAAGTTACGCTCAATTCTTCATCCGCCGACTCTCCAAGCGTTCTAAATATACAAGCGCTCATTCTTTCGAAGAATGGGTAAAAATTCTCGTACGTCACGACGAAGTTGTGAGTTCAATCCAAAATGGTCGCTACATTTCCAAAAAGTTCTTACGGGCCCAAAACGGACACCTTGTGTAAAAGTTACGCTCAATTCTTCGTCCGCCGACTCTCCAAGCGTTCTAAATATACAAGCGCTCATTCTTTCGAAGAATGGGTAAAAATTCTCGTACGTCACGACGAAGTTGTGAGTTCAATCCAAAATGGTCGCTACATTTCCAAAAAGTTCTTACGGGCCCAAAACGGACACCTTGTGTAAAAGTTACGCTCAATTCTTCGTCCGCCGACTCTCCAAGCGTTCTAAATATACAAGCGCTCATTCTTTCGAAGAATGGGTAAAAATTCTCGTACGTCACGACGAAGTTGTGAGTTCAATCCAAAATGGTCGCTACATTTCCAAAAAGTTCTTATGGGCCCAAAACGGACACCGTGTGCAAAAGTTACGCTCAATTCTTCGTACGCCGACTCTCCAAGCGTTCTAAATATGCAACCGCTCATTCTTTCGAAGAATGGGCAAAAACCCTCGTACGTCACGACGAAGTTGTGAGTTCAATCCAAAATGGTCGCTACATTTCCAAAAAGTACTTATGGGCGTACGCCGACAATCCAAGTGTTCCAAATATGCAAGTGCTCTTTCTTTCGAAAAATGGCCGAAATGCCTCATACGTCACGACGAAGTGGTGAGTTCAATCCAAAACGGACGCTTCATTTCCAAAAAGTTCTTATGGACCCAATGCAGACACCGTGGGCAAAAGTTACGCTCAATTCTTCGTCCGCCGACTCTCCAAGCGTTCTAAATATACAAGCGGTCATTCTTTTGAAGAATGGCCACAATCCCTCGTATGTCATGACGAAGTGGTGAGTTCAATCCAAAATGGTCGCCACATTTCAAAAAAGTACTTATGGGCCCAAAACGGACACCGTGTGCAAAAGTTACGCTCAATTCTTCGTACGCCGACAATCCAAGTGTTCCAAATATGCAAGTGCTCTTTCTTTCGAAAAATGGCCAAAATGCCTCATACGTCACGACGAAGTGGTGAGTTCAATCCAAAACGGACGCTTCATTTCCAAAAAGTTCTTATGGACCCAATGCAGACACCGTG
>NW_019258894.1:28205-29286 GCF_002742605.1 Olea europaea var. sylvestris
CAAAAAGTACTTATGGGCCCAAAACGGACACCGTGTGCAAAAGTTACGCTCAATTCTTCGTACGCCGACAATCCAAGCATTCCAAATATGCAAGTGCTCATTCTTTCGAAAAATGACTAAAATCCCTCGTACGTCACGACGAAGTGGTGAGTTCAATCCAAAACGGTCGCTACATTTCCAAAAAGTTGTTATGGGCCCAAAACGGACACCGTGTGCAAAAGTTACCCTCAATTCTTCGTCCGTCGACTCTCCAAGCGTTCTAAATATACAAGCCCTCATTCTCTCAAAGAATGGCCAAAATCCCTCATACGTCACGACGAAGTTGTGAGTTCAATCCAAAACGGTCGCTACATTTCCAAAAAGTACTTATGGGCCCAAAACGGACACCGTGTGCAAAAGTTACGCTCAATTCTTCGTCGGCCGACTCTCCAAGCGTTCTAAATATACAAGCGCTCATTCTTTCGAAGAATGGCCAAAATCCCTCGTACGTCACGACGAAGTGGTGAGTTCAATCCAAAACGGACGCTACATTTCCAAAAAGTTCTTATGGGCCCAAAACGGACACCGTGTGCAAAAGTTACGCTCAATTCTTCGTCGGCCGACTCTCCAAGCGTTCTAAATATACAAGCGCTCATTCTTTCGAAGAATGGCCAAAATCCCTCGTACGTCACGACGAAGTGGTGAGTTCAATCCAAAACGGACGCTACATTTCCAAAAAGTTCTTATGGGCCCAAAACGGACACCGTGTGCAAAAGTTACGCTCAATTCTTCGTCGGCCGACTCTCCAAGCGTTCTAAATATACAAGCGCTCATTCTTTCGAAGAATGGCCAAAATCCCTCGTACGTCACGACGAAGTGGTGAGTTCAATCCAAAACGGTCGCTACATTTCCAAAAAGTACTTATGGACCCAAAACGGACACCGTGTGCAAAAGTTACGCTCAATTCTTCTTACGCGGACAATCCAAGTGTTCCAAATATGCAAGTGCTCTTTCTTTCAAAAAATGGCCGAAATGCCTCATACGTCACGATGAAGTGGTGAGTTCAATCCAAAACGGACGCTACATTTCCAAAAAGTTCTTA
>NW_019258895.1:0-1074 GCF_002742605.1 Olea europaea var. sylvestris
CTTTGGTAGAAGTTCTCCATGTGCCTGAAATGACCAAGAACCTGATTTCTGGGGATCGCCTTAACAAGGCAGGTTTTAAGCTTATAATTGAGTCTAATAGCCTTATAGTATCTAAGAATAATGTATTTGTCGGAAAAGGTTACTCATGTAATGGTATGTTCAAAATGAATCTAATAAATGATAACTTTGCTTATACTGTTGATTCTTTACCTTTATGACATGCTAGATTAGGCCACATGAAATATAAATCTATTAAAAACATGCATAATTTAGGAATTATTCATAAATGTAAGTTTGATGATGTTAACAAATGTAATATATGTGTTCAAGGTAAAATAACGTGTAAACCACATAAATCTGTCATGCGAACATTTGAATTACTTGGTCTTATACATTTTGATGTGGCTGATATGCATAGTAAAGTTTCACGTGGAAGGAACAAGTACTTTGTGACCTTTATAGATGATTTTTTGAAATATGCTTATGTATACTTACTAAAAAGTAAAGATGAAGTTTTAAGCAAATTTCTTATTTATAAAGCAGTAGTGAAAAATCAATTAAACCGAAAAATTAAAGTCCTATGATCTGATAGAGGAGGTGAATACCAAGTAGCAGAATTAGCAAAATTCTGTAAAACTAATGGTATAGTTTACGAGTTTACTCCACCATATTCGCCAGAATCAAACGGAGTAGCAGAAAGGAAAAACAGGACTTTAGTTGAAATGGTGAATTTTATGCTTATTAGTTCTGGTTTACCTGATCAATGGTGGGGTGAAGCAATCTTAAGTGCATGTTATACTCTAAATAGGATTCCTATGAAGAAGATTAACAAAACTCCATATGAGTTGTGGTTCAACCGGAAACCTAATATTAGCCGTCTCAAGGTGTGGGGATGTCTCGCATATGTGAGAAAACCAAATCCAGATATTACTAAATTAGGAAGTAAAACTTATAAATGTATATTCGTAGGTTATGCAAAAAAACAGTACTGCTTATAGGTTTCTGAAGTTAGAATCTAATGATGTTATCGAATCAATTAGTGCTGAATTTTTTGAAAATATATACAAGTCTTCA
>NW_019258896.1:0-1074 GCF_002742605.1 Olea europaea var. sylvestris
CCTTCAACGGAAGGTGCACCAGGGTGATGGCAATAACGGTGAAGGCGAGGACTAGTGACTTACGTGCCTTTGCAAAACACGATGAAGAATGTGCAACTTTAGCAAGTAGACGTCTCCTTGTTGGAAATTATTTGACCTTCACTGTCATGTTGGTGCTGACAACAAAGTCTCTTCTCTCCTCGGCGGTTAATCCTTTCAGTGGGCTTTTTTAGTGAACGCTGCGAGAGTTGTTGGGCCTTTAGAGTGTTGTGGACTTTCTTAGTAAGTCTGAGGAGTATTGGGCCCTTTTCAGCCTCCTAAATATTCTCGGAATATCTTCTAAAGAAAAACAAAATATTAAAGATAATGAAACGTGGTTTGTGGCTAGCAAATCTCCTTTGCCTTTGAGCACTAAGAGTAGTGCTATTCATAGTCAGCCATTGTGGTAGTCATCATACGTGGTATAATATTATTAAAAGTTATTTATTTTTTAAATTATTAAAATTATGACATGAAAAATGTCACGTACAATGACTATTGTAGTCATTGAATTTGAATAGCATTATTGTTGTACTAATGCAAACATAATAATTGGATATACCTCTTTTAATACACAACGTTGTCTTTCCAAATTAATACAGTACAAAAAGTTTGTTCGAAACATATTTTTCAATTGAAAAATGATTTTTGATAATGTGCACTTGAAAATCAAGAAAAATTGTGGGTCTCGTAGGATGTGTAGTTGAAAATGATTTTTGAAAAATGATTTTAGAAAAATTCTATGCTAAACCACCTTAAGTTTGTTTGGATAACCACTTTTTTTAATATACTTTTCTTGGGCCAACGATTTCAAACACTGAAAACTCAAAATTTGAACACTAATTTTGGGGATTAAAGCTCAAAAATAATATGGAAAATTTCATTTTAATAGAATTTGGAAAGAGAATGATTTAGAAATCATTTATACTTGAATATTTGGAATGATCAAATTGGCTGAATGAGTTCAAATTATAGTCCAATTCTAGCTCATTTTTCAACATGGGATCAAAGACAACTTCTTATGGAGACCTCAAATTTAGTATAACCATTTAATAC
>NW_019258897.1:0-1074 GCF_002742605.1 Olea europaea var. sylvestris
ATTATTATTATTATTATTATTATTATTATTATTATTATTATTATTATTATTATTATTATTATTATTACCGATGTGATTAGACATGAGATAGGTAAATGGATTGAGCTAATCCGCATAATTGGTTAACTTTTTGGATAGAACCTCGATTCCTAGCTTTGATTGGGTAACGTGAGATTGTTTTAATTGATTGATATTAACTAAATTTTCTTTTTATTGGTAAAGCGTTAAAATGTGAAGTGAATTTTAATTTTTGTAATGAATTGTTGCGACTTTGCAGTATTTGGTGTTGATTTCTGTAATGGGAAGTTAATAGATAATATACACGATTATGAAAATTCATCATTTTAGTACCTAATTTGCTGAATTCAGTTTAAGAAGCAAGAACAAAGAAAGAATACTGTTTTCATTAAGATCTATTGCAACCTTGTAATAATTTACTTACTTCGCTTTTGTCTCTAAATTAGGCACAACCTCATTGTGCACACACCTGTGTTGGGGAATTCATTATTCGAAGCTTTTTCTTAGATTGAAATTGTTCGGGTTCAAGCATTCTTTCAGCAAGTTCTAATCTTCAAGTTACAATGTCAATTAACATCAGTTTTAGCTGTCCTTATACAGTTATTTATCCCTACACTTAGATTTGAAGCGTATGAACATGGGCCTTAAGAACATCAATGGAAGGTGGTGGGGTGGGAGGATTAAGATACATGCACCTACCACTATCACTAGCTCTACTTGTGATATCAGACCCTCATGGAGTATTGTCTCTCTCTGATTTTAATTCCGTCTTTTCCTTCTTAAAGTTACAATACACTGCTGCTCTTCTAGCAGTGTAAATTCTCATCACCCCTACTTTGTGTAGATTTATGCATGGATTGGTTGCAATTCTGCTAAATTTTGACATCTATATGCCGCTGCACCTACACAACCTGTAAGTTCGTAATCTAATATTTTTTGGAAATGCTCTGTTCTGTTTGCTTTGTCCTTTTTCTCCTTCTCAACTTTGTAGACAGAATCTTGTTTCAATTCAGAGAAGCAATAATATGATATTGAAGAATTCAAAAATAAACAGCG
>NW_019258898.1:0-1074 GCF_002742605.1 Olea europaea var. sylvestris
AAAGCACAAGCGGAAGGAAATGAAATTTGAAGATATCATTGTCCGATTGAGAATAGAAGAAGACAATCGCAAAACTGAAAAAAAGGAATGGTGCATCTAATTCAATGGAATCAAAAGTTAACATTGTAGAAAGAGGCTTCAAGACAAGTAAAAAGAGGAAGCACAATGGGGAAGGACAAATTGGTTCTTCAAAAACTGCTAAAAAGTTTAAAGGCAATTGTTACAATTGTGGCAAGGCAGGACATCGATCCAAGGATTGTCGAAAGCCAAAAATGTGAAGGGAAAAACTAACCAGGCCAATGTGAAAGAACATGAGAACCTCACTGATAAGGTACAAGACATGAATCTTTCTGCGGTCGTCTCTGAATGCAACTTAATTGGAAACACTAAGGAGTGGTGGGTAGATATTGGAGCTACTCGTCACCTATGCTCAAACCGCGGGATGTTCTCTACCTACAAAGCAATGGATCATGATGAACATCTCTATATGGAAAACTCGTCATCTTCCAAGGTAGAAGGACATGGAAAGATAGTGCTAAAAATGACAAGTGGAAAAGAGCTCACCCTGAATGATGTTCTTCATGTGCCCGATATTAGGAAAAACTTGGTATCTGGTTCTCTACTAAGTAAGAACGGGTTTAAGCTAGTATTTGTCTCGGACAAATTTGTACTCTCAAAGAATGAAATGTTTGTAGCAAAAGGCTACCTGAATGAGGGGCTCTTCAAATTGAATGTAATGACTATTGTACCTCCAATTATGAATAAGAATACATCTTCTTCTTACTTGCTTGAGTCATTTAACATTTGGCATGAACGATTAGGACATACAATTTATAACACTTTGCGTAGACTAATCAAATTAGATTTATTACCAAAGTGTGATTTAAATCCTAATCACAAATGCGATATATGTATAGAAGCCAAAATGTCATGTCTACCCTTTCGTTCTGTTGAAAGAAGTACCGAACCCCTAGATTTAATTCACACCGACATATGATTTAAAATTTGTTCAAACTAGAGGAGGTAATAAGTACTTTATCACTTTTATCGATGATTGTACTCGATATTCCTATG
>NW_019258899.1:0-1074 GCF_002742605.1 Olea europaea var. sylvestris
GGTACTACTTTGTCATAGATTAAAAAACAATTACACTTATTCCTTTAACACCAAAGTAGGTCTATGAGGATCAATTAAAATTAAAAAGGTGAGGAAGAGAAGAAAAAGAAAGAGAAGCAAAATAAGAACGAAACTGTCATTTCAAGAGAAAGTGAGAGTAAAAGAGAAAAATGGAGAGATGGTTAAAAACGATGAAAATGAAGTATAGCCACAAGATAGAAAAGATAGCTCTGTCAAGAGAAAAGAGAATGCAAAAGTGAGTTCTTTTTGCAAAAGAGAGTGAAATTAAGAGGGTTCTCATTGAAATCAGCCTTTGATATTGCTGGTTTACAAAGAATCCTTCCTTAATCTTGAGGAAACTAACCAACCTCTTGCTAATTTGGCAAGTTTTTTATTATATGAATTTGAGGATGTGTTCCCTAAAGAGATACACTAGGGGTTTCCACCCATTCAAGGCATTAAATATCAAATTAATTTTATACTTAGAGTATTTATTCCAAACCAACCAGCCTATAGAAGTAACCCTAAGGAGACAAAAGAAGTTTCAAAGGTAAGTTGAGGAGTTGATGAGTAGAGGGTACTTAAGGGAGAACATGAGTCTATGTGCAGTGTTAATGCTTCTTGTGCCTAAAAAGGATGAGATGACCTGAATGCAGCTCCATTACAGGGTAGTAGACAATATAACGATAAAGTATTTTCATCCCATATTTAGGTTAGGTATGCTTGATAAATTGCATGGATAATGCATTATTAGTAAAATAGATTTAAGAGTGACTACCACCAAGATAGAATGAATAGGGTTAAGAGTAGAAAACTGCTTTTAAGACTAAATATGGGTTATATGAGTAGTCAGGTATTCCATTTGGACTTACTAATGTACCTAGTAGTTTAATGAGATTAATGAGCCATCTTTTGCATGCATTCATAGGCAAATTTGTAGTAGATTATATTAGTGACACCCTAATATATCGCTAGAGTTTTTAGATGAGCTATTGGGCATTTGAGATGTCTGCTTCTTATTTTAAGATGGGCAACTTCATTCTAACTTTAAGAAGTGTAATTTTGCATGGAAAA
>NW_019258900.1:0-1074 GCF_002742605.1 Olea europaea var. sylvestris
CATATGCTTTGGAGATAGTGGGAAGTGGGTCCATGGCTAGGATTTAGCTTCGGATGTTGGAGAAGAAGTCATTGAGTCCCTTGTGAAATTGGAATAATCGTTTGATGTTGGCTGCTTTCTCCAACCTCTTACGACCATCACAATTACAAGGGTTGAGCTCAATTAGGGCAGTGAGTTTATCCCATAACCCTTTGATGGTGTTGTAATATGTGGTGATTGACATGGTGTTCTGCTTGAGATTAATTAGATCACATTGAAGACGATAGGGGTGGGGGTGATTGCTTTGGGAAAAACGGTTATCCAGATTAACCCAAATATCTGAAGGTACCGTGCAATAAATCAAACTCTGTCAAAGAGGTTTGTCAATAGAGTTTAAGAGCCAAGAGAGAACCATGTCGCTGCAACGATTCCACAGTATTGCAATTTGTGTGTCTGATGGTTTCTTTAGAGTACCATCAACAAATGGAAGCTTGTATTTAGCATTGAGAGCCATACGCATTGAGCATTTCCAGGTAGGATAGTTTTCTCCAGTAAGGAGATCAGGTACTAATATGGCTCCAGGGTTATCAGTGGGAGATAAGAAATATAGGGATGTGAGGTCATTGATTAATTGTGAATGAATGGAGTCAGACATGATGGTTGTTGTTCTGGACGTTTGCAGAAGCTAGAAGAGGCCGCAATGAAAGAAAGGCTTAATTCCATAATAAAGTTTGATGAACAGAGGTATTGATGAATGAAGGATGTAAAAATTATAATAATCCTCTTCATATATTTTACAATATTTGTGCATACATTTATAGGTGAAACTATATGCTGTAGTAAATGGAAAACATAGGCATGATTTATGTGATTTCTACTAATCATAGTATTTGCTTGATTGTTAGAGTGTTGTGATTGCTGCTATGACTAAGGGTGTGATGTAATACTATCAGCAATCAAATCCCTTGATTGCAGACAGTGGCAAATTTAAGTGGTGGCGAGCTAGGGCGGCCGTCCTAGTTGGATCTGTCTGGAATTTTTATTTTTTTTTACTGACAGTAGTTGATAAACATTATATATATATATATATATATA
>NW_019258901.1:0-1074 GCF_002742605.1 Olea europaea var. sylvestris
AAAAAAAAAAAAAAACCCCAGACCCCAGAAAAAAAAAATCTGGAACTCAGTAAAGAAAGTAGTAGTGTGCTGAAGGATGCTTTTATATATCGTAGGTTGATTGGGAGATTGCTCTATCTTTATGAATGCTCTCAGTCAATTTATGTCCAATCCTACTTCTACTCATTTGGTTGCAGCTTATAAGATTCTACGATACATCAAAACAACTCCCGATCAAGGTATTTTCTTCTCTGATAATTCCTCTCTTCAACTCAAGGCTTATTATGATTCGGATTGGGCCTTTTGCCCTGATACTCGGCGCTCAATAACTGGCTAATGTGTTCTATTAGGGAACTCTCTTCACTTTTGGAAATCGAAGAAACAGTCGGTGGTTTCACGATCGTCAACTGAGGCTGAGTATAGGGCCATGGCAGCAACATGCTTGGAGCTCACGGGGCTTACATTTCTTCTCACAGATCTTCAAGTTTCACACCCCAAAGCAGCACAACTTTACTGTGATAACCTAGCAGCTCTTCATATAGCTGACAATCCCGTCTTTCATAAACATACAAAGCATATAGAATTATATTGTCATCTAATTTGAGATAAAATTCTTGATGGTTCTGTGGAAACTTCCCATGTCTCTACCCACTTTTAGCTTGCGGACTTTCTCACCAAGACCTTACCTTTTCCTCTTCTTACTTTTCATTTGCTCAAGATAAGAATAGTGAATCTCTGCTCTCTATCTTGTGGGGGGAGAGTATCACAGCACATAAATGTTGCAGGAGATTGTAATGCATTTCATGCCTCCTATGCTACACGTCATCAGCTCACACTTCGCTAGGATACTAGAAGCTTCTGATTTTTGTTTTGGTTTATATATATAGCATTCTTTCTACAAAATCAATTCAATTTTCAATAGAATGGAAAGCAGAGCAAATTTCTCTAATTTTGTGGTTGTAATTTCTTCCTTCTTCATTTCTTAAAGCGTATTCTGACGCTCAAGTCACCTGGTGATGACTTATTCTAGGAAAAATTGTGGAAAATTTCACGAAATGGGTAACTGCCTGATGCAAGTGCCTTTTACTTTGTTCA
>NW_019258902.1:0-1074 GCF_002742605.1 Olea europaea var. sylvestris
CAATAGAATTCCATTTTGATCCTTTGTATGTTTCTTCTGTAGTGTTTGGAACTTCCCTCCTCGTGGGAACTTCTCATGTCTTGAGCCACGTAGAAAATTATTTAGGGGATGAAAATTTGGCTCTTTCACTTGGAATAGAAGTGGAAAGAAAAGAAGCGTCATATAAGGAGTGTATGACTATGAGAAAACTTGCACAATCCAATCGCAAAGCAAAAAAGGGAGAGAGTGAAGAAAGTATACATTTTTTGTTGTTTCTTGAATCCTCTATTTTAGTGATAATCATTTTTGTCAGCCTCGATAGCATTCAAGAAGCATTTGGCTTCTACTTTTCATTTTTCAATGAGTATAGTATTGTTGCGCCTTTGATAACGACTTGCCAGGTCAACAAAATAAGCCCACACTCTGAGGTGCCAAAATGCCTAAGTAGTATAGCAGCATAGTACGAGGCGAATATTTGAAGTAGATAGCTCACTATGAACAATGCCGAGCCACATGGCTAGAAGACACACCTGCTAGTGGGCAATCAATGCCTTGTCATAAGATACAAATCTTTTAGGCAAAGTTCTGTCCAAAAGAAAATCTTATGAATTGATGCAGGGGGATCCGAGTTGAGTGATGCTGATTTGTCAGATAGCATGATGAGAGCGTTGAGATACCATGAGATGGCGGATCGACGCAAAGATGGAAAGTGAATCGCAATTATTTCCTTGATTGGGGGAATATGACACGTCTTTGATAATTTGGCCATAACTTTGGCTACGGTTATCAGAATTGCTATTATAAACCCAATCCAAAAAGCTCTCTTCGGCATGCACGTCGTGGCCACTACTCGATGAGTGTCAATTTCGAGCCTAAAATCCGTTGTTTTCCTTCCCGAAATTCAATTTTTAGTTATTTTTTTGCTATTTATGGTAATATTTCATTTCCCTTTTTCCATATGGTAGAAAACTCGAATTGAGCCAAATTTTTGGTAACCCACTTCTTTTACTTAATATTTTATTCTGGTGTAATTTCGGGATTTTGCCATTTTTGGTAATTTTTCTATAATTTCGTATTTTGCAGCTATTTAACCCG
>NW_019258903.1:0-1074 GCF_002742605.1 Olea europaea var. sylvestris
CTGATCTAATACACGTTGTTTGACACTTGCATTGTTGTCAAGTGACAAATGGATGGGAAAGCTGTTTGAAATTTAAACTGTCCTATAAGGTAATGTCACGTGGCATAGTGTAAACTAAAGTGTACACCACAGTGTACATGCAGCAAGTTTATTACTGATTGAAGTTTACTATTTGTGCACTGATTTTCGACACGTTGTTTGAAACTTGTATTGTTGTCAAGTGTCAATTGCATGGGTAAAATGTTTGAAATTTAAATTGTCCAGTAGGGTAATGTCACGTGGCAAAGTGTGTACATGTAGCAAGGTTCTTATCGAGTGAACTTTGCTATTTGTACACTGATTTTTGACATGTTGTTTGACACAATTGCATCATTGTCAAGTGTCAATTGGATGGGAAAACTGTTTGATACTTGCATTATTGTCAAGTCATAATTGGATGGAAAAACTGTTTGAAATTTAAACTGTCCAATAGGGTAATGTCACATGGTAAAGTGTGTACATGTAGCAAGATTCTTACCGATTGAACTTTCCTATTTGCACACTAGTTTTGACACGTTGTTTGACACTTGCATTGTTGTTAAGTGTAAATTAGATGGGAAAACTATTTATAATTTAAACTATCCAAAAGGTTAATGTCAAGTGACAAAGTGTAAACTAAGGTGTACACTAAAGTGTACACGTAGCAAGGTCCTTGTCGATTAAACTTTGTTGTTTGTGCACTGATTTTTGACATGTTGCTTGACGCTTGTATTGTTGTCAAGTGTCAGTTGGATGGAAAAACTATTTGAAATTTAAACTGTCCAACAAGGTAATGTCACGTGGCCAAGTGTAAACTAAAGTGCACACAATAGTGAACATGTAGCAATGTTCTTACCGATAGAACTTTGCTATTTGTACAGTGATTTTTGACAAGTTGTTTGTCATTTGCATTGTTGTCAAGTGCTAATTTGATGAAAACAGTGTTTGAAATTTAAACTGTGTAATAGGGTAATGTCACGTGGCAAAGTGTAAACTAAAATGTACACCAGAGTGTACATCTAGCAAGGTCCTTATCGATTGAACTTTGCTATTTGT
>NW_019258904.1:0-1074 GCF_002742605.1 Olea europaea var. sylvestris
GTCAGGCAAGGACAAAGCATATACATGTTCATTATCATTTCACTATATTGATTTTAAAGGATTGAATCTTAACACTTGAGAAGAGTTAGAGGAGTCAGAATTTAGTTGATATGTTGACAAAGACTGTCCCGATCGAGAAACTAAAGTTGGGTGCAACTTTATTTGTACTTCTCTTTTGCGAAATAAGGAGTCGTGGCCACTACAAAGGAGTCGTTGATGGTGAATTAGTCTCCAAACGGAATATTGTTAATTTGTGGAACGTAATTATCGTGTGATCCTAATTATAGCAACTTCGTAGATTGATTTCCACAATAATGTCATCATGGGGTTAGAAGGCAGAAGGAGGCCCCCATCTCGGCCCCTAAACCAAAATTTAATTAAGAACCATTTGGAAATTTATTCTTGTAAAATTCAATAAAAAATATAAGAGTCCTTGTAAAATTCGATCTTGCCCTATTTTATCTTATACATAGGGAGCTGTCCTTAGGCTTTAAGATTATCATAAAAAAGGAGAGAAAAATAGGTTAGAAAAGATAAGTATACGTTTTCTCTTGTAAACCTTTTTTCATTACAGCGAATTGCTATAGTTTCGGGAGATGACTTAGTCTCGTCAACAAGAGTGAAAAATGAGAATTCAAGAGTCTTCAAATAGAAACAGCACAAGAAGTGAGATAAGTTGTTTGAACCTCGAAGTTTGAAGTATGAAAATACTTAAAAAGGGTTTCAAAGTTCTGAGATTATGTAACTTCTAAACCGTACAAACCGTTTGAGGGTAGTGGGTTTTCTAAAATCCGAGCTGGTCATTGATTTTAAAGGTAGATTTTTAATTAATGGGTCTCATGGCATAACCGACCCGATTTTGGGCTCGATTCTCGATCGAATTGGCCGAGCCAAGATGATTTTAATTTTTCTTGAAGATTCTTCGATAACTGATAAGTGTATTTTTACATACTTATTTATTATCAAAATATGATTATTATTGATGAAATGAGTGGAATTCTACTCACAATTAGGTAACATTTGTTTTTGTACGTCAAAAATCACCCATAGAATGAGAACATGGCAAAATGAGGG
>NW_019258905.1:0-17515 GCF_002742605.1 Olea europaea var. sylvestris
GCCCAAAACGGACACCGTGTGCAAAAGTTACGCTCAATTCTTCGTAGGCCGACTATCCAAGCCTTCCAAATATAAAATTGCTCCTTCTTTTGAAAAATAGCCAAAATCCCTCATACGTTACGACGAAATAGTGAGTTCAATCCAAAATGATCGCTACATTTCCATCAATTACTTACGGGCCCAAAATGGACACCGTGTGCAAAAGTTATTCTCAATTCTTCGTACGTCGACTATCCAAGCCTTCCAAATATTAAAGTGCTAATTCTTTCGAAAAATGGCCAAAATCCATCATACATCACAACGAAGCGGTGAGTTCATTCCAAAACGGTCGTTACATTTTCAAAGAGTACTTATGGGCCCGAAACGGACACCGTGTGCAACAGTTACGATCAATTCTTCGTACGTCGACTATCCGAGCGTTCCAAATATAAAAGCGCTCGTTCTTTTGAAAAATGGCTGAAATCCCTCAAACGTCACGATGAAGTAGTGAGTTCAATCCAAAACTGTCGCTACATTTCCAAAAAGTAGTTATGGGCCCAAAACGGACGCCGAGTGCAAAAGTTACGCTCAATTCTTCGTATACCTACTACCCAAGCCTTCCAAATATAAAATTGCTCTTTCTTTTGAAAAATGGCCTAAATCCCCTAGACGTCATGACGAAGTAGTGAGTTCAATCCAAAACGGTCGTTTCATTTCCAAAAAGTACTTATGGGCCCAAAACGGACACCGTGTACAAAAGTTACGCTCAATTCTTCGTACGCCGACTATCGAAGCCTTCCAAACATAAAACTGCTCGTTCTTTCGAAAAATGGCCGAAATCCCTCATACGTCACGATGAAGTCATGAGTTCGATCCAAAAGGGTCGCTACATTTCCAAAAATTACTTATGGGCCCGTAACGAACACTTCTTGCTAAAGTTACGATCAGTTCTTCGTACGCCGACTATCCGAGCGTTCCAATTGTAGAAGTGCTCGTTCTTTTGAAAAATGGCCGAAATCCCTCATACGTCATGATGAAGTATTGAGTTCAATCCAAAAGAGTCGCTATATTTCCAAAAAGTACTTATGAGCCCAAAACGGACACCGTGTGCAAAGGTTACCCTCAATTCTTCGTACGCCGACTATCCAAGCCTTCCAAACATAAAACTGCTCAATCTTTCCGGAAATGGGCAAAATCCATCATACGTCACGATGAAGTAGTGAGTTCAATCCCAAAGGGTCGCTACATTTCCAAAAAGTACTTATGGGCCCGAAACGGACACCTCTTGCAAAAGTTAAGCTCAATTCATCGTACGCCAACTATCCGAGCGTTCCAAATATAGAAGTGCTCGTTCTTTCGAAAAATGGCCAAAATCCCTCATACGTCACGATGAAGTTGTGAGTTCAATCCAAAACGGTCGCTACATTTCCAAAAAGTACTTATGGGCCCAAAGCGGACACCGTGTGCTAAAGTTACGCTCAATTCTTCGTACGCCGACTATCCGAGCGTTCCAAATATAAAAGTGCTCGTTCTTTTGAAAAATGGCAAAAATCCCTCATACGTCACGATGAAGTTGTGAGTTCAATCCAAAACGGTCGCTACATTTCCAAAAAGTACTTATGGGCCCAAAGCGGACACCGTGTGCTAAAGTTACGCTCAATTCTTCGTACGCCGACTATCCGAGCGTTCCAAATATAAAAGTGCTCGTTCTTTCGAAAAATGGCCAAAATCCCTGAAACGTCACGACGAAGTTGTAAGTTCAATCCAAAACTGTCGCTAGATTTCCAAAGAGCACTTATGGTCCCAAAACGGACACTCTATGCAAATGTTACGCTCAATTCTTCGCACGCCGACTATCCAAGCCTTCTAAATATAAATTTCCTCATTCTTTAGAAAAATGGCCGAAATCCCTCATACGTCACGACGAAGTAGTGAGTTCAATCCAAAACGGTCGCTACATTTCCAAAAAGTACTTACGGGCCCAAAACGGACACCGTGTGCAAAAGTTACGCTCAATTCTTCGTACGCCGACTATCCGAGCGTTCCAAATATAGAAGTGCTCGTTCTTTCGAAAAATGGCCGAAATCCCTCGTACGTCACGACGATGTTGTGAGTTCAATCCAAAATGGTCGCTACATTTCCAAAAAGTACTTATGGGCCAAAAAAGGACACCGTGAGGAAAAGTTACGGCCAATTCTTCGTATGTCGACTATCCAAGCCTTCCAAATATAAAAGTGCTCGTTCTTTCAAAAAATGGCCGAAATCCCTCATACGTCACGACGAAGTCGTGAGTTCAATCCAAAACGGTCGCTACATTTCCAAAAGGTACTTATGTGCCCAAAAATGGACACCGTGTGCAAAAGTTACGCTCAATTCTTCGTACGCCGACTATCCGAGCGTTCCAAATATAAAAGTGCTCGTTCTTTCGAAAAATGGCCGAAATCCCTCATACGTCACGACGAAGTCGTGTGTTCAATCCAAAACGGTCGCTACATTTCCAAAAGGTACTTATGTGCCCAAAAATGGACACCGTGTGCAAAAGTTACGCTCAATTATTCGTACGGCGACTATCCAAGCCTTCCAAATATAAAAGCGCTCATTCTTTAGAAAAATTGACGAAATCTCTCAAATGTCACGACGAAGTGGTGAGTTCAATCCAAAACGGTCTGTACATTTCCAAAAAGTACTTATGGTCCCAAAACGGACACCGTTTGCAAAAGTTACGCTCAATTCTTCGTACGCCGACTATCCAAGCCTTCCAAATATAAAATTGATCATTCTTTAGAAAAAAGGCAAAAATCCCACAGACGTCATGACGAAGTCGTGAGTTCAATCCAAAACGGTCGGTACATTTTCAAAAAGAACTTATGGTCCCAAAACGGACATCGTTTGCAAAAGTTACGCTCAATTCTTCATACGCAGACTATCCAAGCCTTCCAAATATAAAATTGCTCATTCTTTCGAAAAATGGCAAAAATCCCACAGACGTCACGACGAAGTAGTGAGTTCAATCCCAAACGGTCGCTACATTTCCAAAAAGTACTTATGGGCCCAAAACGGACACCGTGTGCAAAAGTTACGCACAATTTTTCGTACGCCGACTATCCAAGCCTTCCAAATGTAAAAGTGCTAATTCATTCGAAAAATGGCTGAAATCCCTCATATGTCACGACGAAGTAGTGAGTTCAATCCAAAACGATCGCTACATTTCCAAAGAGTACTTATGGACCCAAAACGGACACCGTGTGCAAAAGTTACCCTCAATTCTTCGTACGCCGACTATCCGAGCGTTCCGTATAAAAAATTGATCGTTCTTTCGAAAAATGGCCGGAATCCCTCATGTGTCATGATGAAGTTGTGAGTTCAATAAAAAACGGTCGCTACATTTCCAAAAAGTACTTATGGGCCCAAAACGGACACCGTGTTCAAAAATTACGCTCAATTCTACGTACGCCAACTATCCAAGCCTTCCAAACATAAAATTGCTCATTCTTTCGAAAAATGGCCGAAATCCCTCATAGGTCACGACGAAGTTGTGAGTTCAATCCGAAACGGTCGCTACATTTCCAAAAAGTACTTACGGGCCCAAAATGGACACCGTGTGCAAAAGTTATGCTCGATTCTTCGTACGCCGACTATCAGAGCATTCCAAATATAAAAGTGCTCGTTCTTTTGAAAAAAGGCCGAAATTTCTCAAACGTCACGACGAAGTTGTGAGTTCAGTCCAAAACGGTCGCTACATTTCCAAAAAGTACTTATGGGCCCAAAATGGACACCGTGTGCAAAAGTTATGCTCGATTCTTCGTACGTCGACTATCCAAGCCTTCCTAATATAAAATTGCTCCTTCTTTTGAAAAATAGCTGAAATCCCTCATAGGTTACGACGAAATAGTGAGTTTAATCCAAAACAGTCGCTACATTTCCAACAAGTACTTACGGGCCCAAAACGGACACCGTGTGCAAGAGTTACGCTCAATTCTTCGTACATAACCTATCCAAGCCTTCCAAATATTAAAGTGCTAATTCTTTTGAAAAATGACCAAAATCCATCATACATTAAGATGAAGCAGTGAGTTCAATCCAAAACGGTCGCTACATATCCAAAGAGTACTTATGGGCTCGAAACGGACACCGTGGGAAAATGTAAGCTCAATTCTTCGTACGCCAACTATCCGAGCGTTCCAAATATAAAAGCGCTCGTTCTTTCGAAAAATGGCCGAAATCCCTCAAACGTCACGATGAAGTAGTGAGTTCAATCCAAAACGGTCGCTACATTTCCAAAAAGTAGTTATGGGCCCAAAACGGACACCGAGTGCAAAAGTTACGCTCAATTCTTCGTACGCCTACTATCCAAGCCTTCCAAATATAAATTGCTCTTTCTTTCAAAAAATGGCCGAAATCCCCTAGACGTCACGACGAAGTAGTGAGTTCAATCCAAAACGGTCGTTACATTTCCAAAAAGTAATTATGGGCCCAAAATGGACACCGTGTGCAAAAGTTATGCTCAATTCTTCGTACGCCGACTATCCGAGCGTTCAATATATAAAAGTGCTCATTCTTTTGAAAAATGGCCGAAATCCCTCAAACGCCATGACGAAGTTGTGAGTTCAATCCAAAACGGTCGCTACATTTCCAAAAAGTACTTATGGCCCAAAACGGACACCGTGTGCAAAAGTTATGCTCGATTCTTCGTACGCCGACTATCCGAGCGTTCCAATATAAAAGTGCTCGTTCTTTCGAAAAATGGCCGAAATCCCTCATACGTCACGACGAAGTTGTGAGCTCAATCCAAAAGGGTCGCTACATTTCCGAAAAGTACTTATGGGCCCAAAACGGACACCGTGTGCAAAAGTTACGCTCAATTCTTCATACGCCGACTATCCAAGTCTTCCAAATATAAAATTGCTCCTTCCTTTGAAATGAAATCTCTCATACGTCACGAAGAAGTTGTGAGTTCAATCCAAAACGGTCGCTACATATCCAAAAAGTACTAATGGGCCAAAACGGACACCGTTTGCAACAGTTACGCTCAATTCTTCGTACGCCGACTATCCGAGCGTTCCAATATAAAAGTGCTCGTTCTTTCGAAAAATGGCCAAAAGCCCTCAAACGTCACGATGAAGTGGTGAGTTCAATCCAAAACGGTCCCTACATTTCCAAAAATTACTTATGGGCCCAAAACGGACACCGTGTGCAAAAGTTACGCTCAACACTTCGTACGCCGACTATCCACGCGCTCCAAACATAAAAGTGGTTATTCTTTTGAAAAATGGCCAAAATCCCTCAAACGTCAGGACGAAGTTGTGAGTTCAATCCAAAACGGTCGCTACATTTCCAAAAAGAACTTATGGGCCCAAAACGGACACCGTGGGCAAAAGTTACGCTCAATTCTTCGTACGCCGACTATCCAAGTCTTCCAAATATAAAATTGCACATTCTTTTGAAAAATGGCCAAAATCCCTCATACGTCATGACGAAGTAGTGAGTTCAATCCAAAACAGTTGCAACATTTCCAAAGAGTACTTATGGGCCCGAAACGGACACCGCTTGCAAAAATTATGCTCAATTCTTCGTGCGCCGACTATCCGAGCGTTCGAAATATAAAAGTGCTCGTTCTTTCGAAGAATGGCCGAAATCCCTCAAACGTTACGATTAAGTAGTGAGTTCAATCCAAAACAGTCGCTACATTTCCAAAAAATACTTATGGGCCCAAAACGGACACCTTGTGCAAAAGTTACGCTCAATACTTCGTACGCCGACTATCCAAGCCTTCCAAATATAAAAGTGCTCGTTCTTTTGAAAAATGGCCGAAATCCCTCAAACGTCATGACCAAGTCATGAGTTCAATCCAAAACGGTCGCTACATATCCAAAAAGTACTTATGGGCCAAAACGGACACCGTTTGCAACAGTTACGCTCAATTCTTCGTACGCCGACTATCTGAGCTTTCCAATATAAAAGAGCTCATTCTTTCAAAAAAGGGCCAAAAGCCCTCAAACGTCACGACGAAGTGGTGAGTTCAATCCAAAACGGTCCCTACATTTCCAAAAAGAACTTATGGGCCCAAAACGGACACCGTGGGCAAAAGTTACGCTCAATTCTTCGTACGCCGACTATCTGAGCTTTCCAATATAAAAGAGCTCATTCTTTCAAAAAAGGGCCAAAAGCCCTCAAACGTCACGACGAAGTGGTGAGTTCAATCCAAAACGGTCGCTACATATCCAAAAAGTACTTATGGGCCAAAACGGACACCGTTTGCAACAGTTACGCTCAATTCTTCGTACGCCGACTATCCGAGCGTTCCAATATAAAAGTGCTCATTCTTTCAAAAAAGGGCCAAAAGCCCTCAAACGTCACGACGAAGTGGTGAGTTCAATCCAAAACGGTCCCTACATTTTCAAAAAGTACTTATGGGCCCAAAACGGACACCGTGTGCAAAAGTTACGCTCAATACTTCGTACGCCGACTATCCACGCGCTCCAAACATAAAAGTGGTTATTCTTTTGAAAAATGGCCAAAATCACTCAAACGTCAGGACGACGTTGTGAGTTCAATCCAAAACGGTCGCTACATTTCCAAAAAGAACTTATGGGCCCAAAACGGACACCGTGGGCAAAAGTTACGCTCAATTCTTCGTACGCCGACTATCCAAGTCTTCCAAATATAAAATTGCACATTCTTTTGAAAAATGGCCAAAATCCTTCATACGTCATGACGAAGTGGTGAGTTCAATCCAAAACGGTCGCTACATTTCCAAAGAGTACTTATGGGCCCGAAACAGACACCGCTTGCAAAAATTATGCTCAATTCTTCGTGCGCCGACTATCCGAGCGTTCGAAATATAAAAGTGCTCGTTCTTTCGAAGAATGGCCGAAATCCCTCAAACGTTACGATGAAGTAGTGAGTTCAATCCAAAACAGTCGCTACATTTCCGAAAAGTACTTATGGGCCCAAAACGGACACCGTGTGCAAAAGTTATACTCAATACTTCGTACGCCGACTATCCAAGCCTTCCAATATAAAAGTGCTCGTTCTTTTGAAAAATGGCCGAAATCCCTCAAACGTCATGACCAAGTCATGAGTTCAATCCAAAACGGTCGCTACATTGCCAAAAAGTACTTATGGGCCCAAAACGGACACCGTGTGCAAAAGTTATACTCAATACTTCGTACGCCGACTATCCAAGCGTTCCAAATATGCAAGTGCTCATTCTTTCGAAAAATGGCTGAAATCCCACATACGTCACGATGAAGTGGTGAGTTCAATCCAAAACGGTCGCTACATTGCCAAAAAGTACTTATGGGCCCAAAACGGACACCGTGTGCAAAAGTTATACTCAATACTTCGTACGCCGACTATCCAAGCCTTCCAAATATAAAAGTGCTCGTTCTTTTGAAAAATGGCAGAAATTCCTCAAACGTCACGATGAAGTACTGAGTTCAATCCAAAAAGATCGCTACATTTCCAGAAAGTACTTATGGGCCCAAAACGGACACCGTGTGCAAAAGTTACGCTCAATACTTCGTACGTCGACTATCCAAGCCTTCCAAATATAAAAGTTCTCGTTCTTTTTGAAAAGGCCGAAATCCCTCAAACGTCATGATAAAGTTGTGAGTTCAATCCAAAACGGTCGTTACATTTCCAAAAAGTACTTATGGACCCAAAACAGACACCGTGTGTAAAAGTTACGCTCAATTCTTCGTACGCCGACCATCCAAATCTTCCAAATATAAAATTGCTCCTTCTTTTGAAAAATGGCCGAAATCCCTCATACGTCAGGAAGAAGTTGTGAGTTCAATCCAAAACGGTCGCTACATTTCCAAAAAGTACTTATGGGCCCAAAACGGACACCATGTGCAAAAGTTGCTCTAGATTCTTCGTACGCCGACTATCCGAGCATTCCAAATATAAAAGTGCTCGTTCTTTCGAAAAATGGCCGAAATTTCTCAAATGTCACGACAAAGTTGTGAGTTCAATTCAAAATGGTCGCTGCATTTCCAAAAAGTACTTATGGGCCCAAAATGGACACCGTGTGCAAAAGTTATGCTCGATTCTTCGTACGCCGACTATCCAAGCCTTCCTTATATAAAATTGCTCCTTCTTTTGAAAAATAGCTAAAATCCCTCATAGGTTACGATGAAATAGTGAGTTTAATCCAAAACGGTCGCTACATTTCCAACAAGTACTTACGGGCCCAAAACGGACACCGTGTGCAAGAGTTACGCTCAATTTTTCGTACGTAACCTATCCAAGCCTTCCAAATATTAAAGTGCTAATTCTTTCGAAAAATGACCAAAATCCATCATACATTACGACGAAGCAGTGAGTTCAATCCAAAACGGTCGCTACATTAACTATCCGAGCGTTCCAAAAATAAAAGTGCTCGTTCTTTTGAAAAATGGCCGAAATCCCTCATATGTCACGACAAAGTGGTGAGTTCAATCCAAAAGGGTCGCTACATTTCCAAAAAGTACTTACGGGCCAAAAATGGACACCGTGTGCAAAAGTTACGCTCAATACTTCGTACGCCGACTATCCGAGCGTTCCAAAAATAAAAGTGCTCGTTCTTTTGAAAAATGGCCGAAATCCCTCATATGTCACGACAAAGTGGTGAGTTCAATCCAAAAGGGTCGCTACATTTCCAAAAAGTACTTACGGGCCAAAAATGGACACCGTGTGCAAAAGTTACGCTCAATACTTCGTACGCCGACTATCCGAGCGTTCCAAAAATAAAAGTGCTCGTTCTTTTGAAAAATGGCCGAAATCCCTCATATGTCACGACAAAGTGGTGAGTTCAATCCAAAAGGGTCGCTACATTTCCAAAAAGTACTTATGGGCCCAAAACGGACACCGTGTGCAAAAGTTACGCTCAATTCTTCGTACGCCGACTATCCGAGCGTTCCAAAAATAAAAGTGCTCGTTCTTTTGAAAAATGGCCGAAATCCCTCAAACGCCATGACGAAGTTGTGAGTTCAATCCAAAACGGTCGCTACATTTCCAAAAAGTACTTTTGGGCTCAAAACGGACACCGTGTGTAAAATCTACGTTCAATTCTTCGTACGCCGACTATCCAAGCCTTCCAAATATAAAAGTGCTCGTTCTTTCAAAAAATGGCCGAAATCCCTTAAACGTCATGATGAAGTTGTGAGTTCAATCCAAAACGATCGCTACATTTCCAAAAAGTACTTATAAACCCAAAACAGACACCGTGTGTAAAAGTTACTCTCAATTCTTCATACGCCGACTATCCAAGTCTTCCAAATATAAAATTGCTCCTTCCTTTGAAAAATGAATGAAATCCCTCATACGTCACGAAGAAGTTGTGAGTTCAATCCAAAACGGTCGCTACATATCCAAAAAGTACATATGGGCCCAAAAAGGACACCGTTTGCAACAGTTACGCTCAATTCTTCGTACGCCGACTATCCGAGCGTTCCAATATGAAAGTGCTCGTTCTTTCAAAAAATGGCCGAAAGCCCTCAAACGTCACGATGAAGTGGTGAGTTCAATCCAAAACGGTCCCTACATTTCCAAAAAGTAAATATGGGCCCAAAACGGACACCGTGTGCAAAAGTTACGCTCAATACTTCGTACGCCGACTATCCACGCGCTCCAAACATAAAAGTGGTTATTCCTTTGAAAAATGGCCAAAATCCCTCAAACGTCAGGACGACGTTGTGAGTTCAATCCAAAACGGTCGCTACATTTCCAAAAAGAACTTATGGGCCCAAAACGGACACCGTGGGCAAAAGTCACGCTCAATTCTTCGTACGCCGACTATCCAAGTCTTCCAAATATAAAATTGCACATTCTTTCGAAAAATGGCCAAAATCCCTCATACGTCATGACGAAGTAGTGAGTTCAATCCAAAACGGTCGCTACATTTCCAAAGAGTACTTATGGGCCCGAAACGGACACCGCTTGCAAAAATTATGCTCAATTCTTCGTGCGCCGACTATCCGAGCGTTCGAAATATAAAAGTGCTCGTTCTTTCGAAGAATGGCCGAAATCCCTCAAACGTTACGATGAAGTAGTGAGTTTAATCCAAAACGGTCGCTACATTTCCAAAAAGTACTTATAGGCCCAAAACGGACACCGTGTGCAAAAGTTACGCTCAATACTTCGTACGCCGACTATCCAAGCCTTGCAAATATAAAAGTGCTCGTTCTTTTGAAAAATGGCCGAAATCCCTCAAACGTCATGACCAAGTCATGAGTTCAATCCAAAACGGTCGCTACATTTCCAAAAAGTACATATGGGCCCAAAACGGACAACATGTGCAAAAGTTACGCTCAATTCTTCGTACGCCGACTATCAAAGCCTTCCAAATATAAAAGTGCTCGTTCTTTTGAAAAATGGCTGAAATCCCTCAAACGCCATGACGAAGTTGTGAGTTCAATCTAAAACGGTAGCTACATTTCCAAAAAGTACTTTTGGGCCCAAAACGAACAACGTGCGTAAAAGTTACGCTCAATTCTTCGTACGCCGACTATCCAAGCCTTCCAAATATAAAAGTGCTCGTTCTTTTGAAAAATGGTAGAAATTCCTCAAACGTCACGATGAAGTATGGGCCCAAAACGGATACCGTGTGCAAAAGTTACGCTCAATACTTCGTACGCCGACTATCCAAGCCTTCCAAATATAAAAGTGCTCGTTCTTTTGAAAAATGGCCGAAATCCCTCAAACGTCATGATAAAGTTGTGAGTTCAATCCAAAACGGTCGCTACATTTTCAAAAAGTACTTATGGACCCGAAACAGACACTGTGTGTAAAAGTTACGCTCAATTCTTCGTACGCCGACCATCCAAATCTTCCAAATATAAAATTGCTCCTTCTTTTGAAAAATGGCCGAAATCCCTCATACGTCACGTAGAAGTTGTGAGTTCAATCCAAAACGGTCGCTTCATTTCCAAAAAGTACTTATGGGCCCAAAACGGACACCATTTGCAAAAGTTGCGATAGATTCTTCGTACGCCGACTATCCGAGCATTCCAAATATAAAAGTGCTCGTTCTTTCGAAAAATGGCCGAAATTTCTCAAACGTCACGACGAAGTTGTGAGTTCAATCCGAAATGGTCGCTACATTTCCAAAAAGTACTTATGGGCCCAAAATGGACACCGTGTGCAAAAGTTATGCTCGATTCTTCGTACGCCGACTATCCAAGCCTTCCTAATATAAAATTGCTCCTTCTTTTGAAAAATAGCTGAAATCCCTCATAGGTTGCGACGAAATAGTGAGTTTAATCCAAAACGGTCGCTACATTACCAACAAGTACTTACGGGCCCAAAACGGACACCGTATGCAAGAGTTACGCTCAATTCTTCGTACGTAACCTATCCAAGCCTTCCAAATATTAAAGTGCTAATTCTTTCGAAAAATGACCAAAATCCATCATACATTACGACGAAGCAGTGAGTTCAATCCAAAACGGTCGCTACATTTCCGAAGAGTACTTATGGGCTCGAAACGGACACCGTGTGCAAAGTTACGCTCAATTCTTCGTACGCCAACTATCCGAGCGTTCCAAATATAAAATCGCTCGTTCTTTCGAAAAATGGCCGAAATCCCTCGAACGTCACGATGAAGTAGTGAGTTCAATACAAAACGATCGCTACATTTCCAAAACGTAGTTATGGGCCCAAAACTGACACCGAGTGCAAAAGTTACGCTCAATTCTTCGTACGCCTACTATCCAAGCCTTCCAAATATAAAATTGCTCTTTCTTTCAAAAAATGGCCGAAATCCCCTAGACGTCACGATGAAGTAGTGAGTTCAATCCAAAACGGTCGTTACATTTCCAAAAAGTACTTATGGGCCCAAAACGGACACCGTGTGCAAAAGTTAAGCTCAATTCATCGTACGACGACTATCCAAGCGCTCCAAATGCAAAAGTGGTTATTCTTTTGGAAAATGGCCAAAATCCTCAAACGTTAGGACGACGCTGGGAGTTCAATCCAAAATGGTCGCTACGTTTCCAAAAAGTACTTATGGGCCCAAAACGGACACCGTGTGCAAAAGTTACACTCAATTCTTCATACGCCGACTATCCGAGCGTTCCAAATATAAAAGTGCTCGTTCTTTTGAAAAATGGCCGAAATCCCTCAAACGCCATGACGAAGTTGTGAGTTCAATCCAAAACGGTCGCTACATTTCCAAAGAGTACTTATGGGCTTAAAACGGACACCGTGTGTAAAAGTTACGCTCAATTCTTCGTACGCCGACTATCCAAGCCTTCCAAATATAAAAGTGCTCGTTCTTTCAAAAAATGGCCGAAATCCCTTAAATGTCATGAAGAAGTTGTGAGTTCAATCCAAAACGGTCGCTACATTTTCAAAAAGTACTTATGGGCCCAAAACAGACACCGTGTGTAAAAGTTACGCTCAATTCTTCATACGCCGACTATCCAAGTCTTCCAAATATAAAATTGCTCCTTCTTTTGAAAAATGGCTGAAATCCCTCATACGTCACGAAGAAGTTGTGAGTTCAATCCAAAACGGTCGCTACATATCCAAAAAGTACTTATGGGCCCAAAACGGACACCGTTTACAACAGTTACGCTCAATTCTTCGTACGCCGACTATCCGAGCGTTCCAATATAAAAGTGCTTGTTCTTTCGAAAAATGGCCGAAATCCCTCAAACGTCACGACGAAGTGGTGAGTTCAATCCGAAACGGTCGCTACATTTCTAAAAAGTACTTATGGGCCCAAAACTGACACCGTGTGCAAAAGTTACGCTCAATTCTTCGTACGCCGACTATTGAAGCCTTCCAAATATAAAATTGCTCCTTCTTTTGGAAAATAGCCAAAATCCCTCATACGTTACGATGAAATAGTGAGTTCAATCTAAAACGGTCGCTACATTTCCAACAAGTACTTACGGGCCCAAAACGGACACCGTGTGCAAAAGTTATTCTCAATTCTTCATACGTCGACTATCCAAGCCTTCCAAATATTAAAGTGCTGATTCTTTCGAAAAATGGCCAAAATCCATCATACATCACAACGAAGCGGTGAGTTCAATCCAAAACGGTCGTTACATTTTCAAAGAGTACTTATCGGCCCGAAACGGACACCGTGTGCAAAAGTTACGCTCAATTCTTCGTACGTCGACTATCCGAGCGTTCCAAATATAAAAGCGCTCGTTCCTTCAAAAAATGGCTGAAATCCCTCATATGTCACGATGAAGTTGTGAGTTCAATCCAAAACGGTCGCTACATTTCCAAAAAGTACTTATGGTCCCAAAACGGACACTCTATGCAAATGTTATGCTCAATTCTTCGTACGCCGACTATCCAAGCCTTCCAAATATAAATTTGCTCATTCTTTAGAAAAATGGCTGAAATCTCTCATACGTCACGACGAAGTAGTGAGTTCAATCCAAAACGGGCGCTACATTTTCAAAAAGTTCTTATGGGCCTAAAACCTACACTTTGCGCAAAAGTTACGCTCAATTCTTCGTACGCCGACTATCCAAGCCTTCCAAATATAAAAGTGCTCATTCTTTCGAAAAATGGCCGAAATCCCTCATACGTCACGACGATATTGTGAGTTCAATCCAAAATGGTCGCTACATTTCCAAAAAGTACTTATGGCCCAAAAACGGACACCGTGTGCAAAAGTTACGCTCAATTCTTCGTACGCCTACTATCCGAGCGTTCGAAATATAAAAGTGCTCGTTCTTTTGAAAAATGGCCGAAATCCCTCATACGTCACGATGAAGTTGTGAGTTCAATCCAAAACGGTTGCTACATTTCCAAAAAGTACTTATGGGCCAAAAATGGACACCGTGTGCTAAAAGTTACGCTCAATTCTTCGTACGCCGACTATCCGAGCGTTCCAAATATAAAAGTGCTCGTTCTTTTGAAAAATGGCCGAAATCCCTCATATGTCACGACGATGTTGTGAGTTCAATCCAAAATGGTCGCTACATTTCCAAAAAGTACTTATGGGCCAAAAATGGACACCGTGTGCTAAAAGTTACGCTCAATTCTTCGTACGCCGACTATCCAAGCCTTCCAAATATAAAAGTGCTCATTCTTTCGAAAAATGGCCGAAATCCCTCGTACATCACGACGATGTTGTGAGTTCAATCCAAAATGGTCGCTACATTTCCAAAAAGTACTTATGGCCCAAAAACGGACACCGTGTGCTAAAGTTACGCTCAATTCTTCGTAGGTCGACTATCCAAGCCTTCCAAATATAAAAGTGCTCGTTCTTTCAAAAAATGGCCGAAATCCCTCATACATCACGATGAAGCGGTGAGTTCAATCCAAAACGGTCGCTACATTTCCAAAAAGTACTTATGGGCCCAAAACGGACACCGTGTGCTAAAGTTACGCTCAATTCTTCGTAGGTCGACTATCCAAGCCTTCCAAATATAAAAGTGCTCATTCTTTCGAAAAATGGCCGAAATCCCTCATACGTCACGACGAAGTCGTGTGTTCAATCCAAAACGGTCGCTACATTTCCAAAAGGTACTTATGGGCCCAAAATCGGATACCGTGTGCAAAAGTTACGCTCGATTATTCGTACGGCGACTATCCAAGCCTTCCAAATATAAAAGTGCTCATTCTTTAGAAAAATTGCCGAAATCTCTCAAATGTCACGACGAAGTGGTGAGTTCAATCCAAAAGGGTCGCTACATTTCCAAAAGGTACTTATGGGCCCAAAATCGGATACCGTGTGCAAAAGTTACGCTCAATTCTTCGTACGCCGACTATCCAAGCCTTCCAAATATAAAATTGCTCAATCTTTAGAAAAATGGCAAAAATCCCACAGACGTCACGACGAAGTCGTGAGTTCTATCCAAAACGGTCAGTACATTTCCAAAAAGTACTTATGGTCCCAAAACGGACACCGTTTGCAAAAATTACGCATAATTCTTCATATGCAGACTATCCAAGCCTTCCAAATATAAAATTGCTCATTCTTTCGAAAAATGGTAAAAATCGCACAGACGTCACGACGAAGTAGTGAGTTCAATCCCAAACGGTCGCTACATTTCCAAAAAGTACTTATGGGCCCAAAATGGACTCCGTGTGCAAAACTTACGCACAATTCTTCGTACGCCGACTATCCAAGCCTTCCAAATGTAAAAGTGCTAATTCATTCGAAAAATGGCTGAAATCCCTCATACGTCATGACGAAGTAGTGAGTTCAATCCAAAACGATCGCTATATTTCCAAAGAGTACTAATGGACCCAAAACGGACACCGTGTGCAAAAGTTACGCTCAATTCTTCGTACGCCTACTATCCGAGCGTTCGAAATATAAAAGTGCCCGTTCTTTTGAAAAATGGCCGAAATCCCTAATACGTCACGATGAAGTTGTGAGTTCAATCCAAAACGGTCGCTACATTTCCAAAAAGTACTTATGGGCCCAAAACGGACACTCTATGCAAATGTTACGCTCAATTCCTCGTACGCCGACTATCCAAGCCTTCCAAATATAAATTTGCTCATTCTTTAGAAAAATGGCCGAAATCCCTCGTACGTCACGACGATGTTGTGAGTTCAATCCAAAATGGTCGCTACAGTTCCAAAAAGTACCTATGGCCCAAAAACGGACACCGTGTGCAAAAGTTACGTTCAATTCTTCGTAGGTCGACTATCCAAGCCTTCCAAATATAAATTTGCTCATTCTTTAGAAAAATGGCCGAAATCCCTCGTACGTCACGACGATGTTGTGAGTTCAATCCAAAATGGTCGCTACAGTTCCAAAAAGTACCTATGGCCCAAAAACGGACACCGTGTGCAAAAGTTACGTTCAATTCTTCGTAGGTCGACTATCCAAGCCTTCCAAATATAAAAGTGCTCATTCTTTCGAAAAATGGCCGAAATCCCTCGTACGTCACGACGATGTTGTGAGTTCAATCCAAAATGGTCGCTACATTTCCAAAAAGTACCTATGGCCCAAAAACGGACACCGTGTGCAAAAGTTACGTTCAATTCTTCGTAGGTCGACTATCCAAGCCTTCCAAATATAAAAGTGCTCGTTCTTTCAAAAAATGGCCGAAATCCCTCATACATCACGATGAAGCGGTAAGTTCAATCCAAAACGGTCGCTACATTTTCAAAAAGTACTTATGGGACCAAAACGGACACCGTGTACAAAAGTTACGCTCAATTCTTTGTACGCCGACTATCCGAGCGTTCCAAATATAAAAGTGCTCGTTCTTTCAAAAATTTGGCCGAAATCCCTCATACGTCACGACGAAGTCGTGTGTTCAATCCAAAATGGTCGCTACATTTCCAAAAGGTACTTATGGGCCCAAAACCGGACACCGTGTGCAAAAGTTACGCTCAATTCTTCGTACGGCGACTATCCAAGCCTTCCAAATATAAAAGTGCTCATTCTTTAGAAAAATTGCCGAAATCTCTCAAATGTCACGACGAAGTGGTGAGTTCAATCCAAAACGGTCTGTACATTTCCAAAAAGTACTTATGGTCCCAAAACGGACACCGTTTACAAAAGTTACGCTCAATTCTTCGAACGCCGACTATCCAAGCCTTCCAAATATAAAAGTGCTCATTCTTTAGAAAAATTGCCGAAATCTCTCAAATGTCACGACGAAGTGGTGAGTTCAATCCAAAACGGTCTGTACATTTCCAAAAAGTACTTATGGTCCCAAAACGGACACCGTTTACAAAAGTTACGCTCAATTCTTCGAACGCCGACTATCCAAGCCTTCCAAATATAAAATTGCTCAATCTTTAGAAAAATGGCAAAAATCCCACAGACGTCACGACGAAGTAGTGAGTTCAATCCCAAACGGTCGCTACATTTCCAAAAAGTACTTATGGGCCCAAAACGGACTCCGTGTGCAAAACTTACGTACAATTCTTCGTACGCCGACTATCCAAGCCTTCCAAATGTAAAAGTGCTAATTCATTCGAAAAATGGTTGAAATCCCTCATACGTCATGACGAAGTAGTGAGTTCAATCCAAAACGATCGCTATATTTCCAAAGAGTACTTATGGACCCAAAACGGACACCGTGTGCAAAAGTTACGCTCAATTCTTCGTACGCCGACTATCCAAGCCTTCCAAATGTAAAAGTGCTAATTCATTCGTAAAATGGCTGAAATCCCTCATTCGTCACGACGAAGTAGTGAGTTCAATCCAAAACGATGGATACATTTCCAAAGAGTACTTATGGACCCAAAACGGACACCGTGTGCAAAAGTTACGCTCAATTCTTCGTACGCCGACTATCCGAGCGTTCCATATAAATAATTGATCGTTCTTTCGAAAAATGGCCGAAATCCCTCATGCGTCATGATGAAGTTGTGAGTTCAATCAAAAACGGTCGCTACATTTCCAAAAAGTACTTATGGGCCCAAAACGGACACCGTGTTCAAAAATTACGCTCAATTCTACGTACGCTGACTATCCAAGCCTTCCAAACATAAAATTGCTCATTCTTTCGAAAAATGACCGAAATCCCTCATAGGTCACGACGAAGTGGTGAGTTCAATCCAAAAGGGTCGCTATATTTCCAAAAAGTACTTATGGGCCCAAAACGGACACCGTGTG
>NW_019258905.1:18056-29277 GCF_002742605.1 Olea europaea var. sylvestris
TTCAATCCAAAAGGGTCGCTACATTTCCAAAAAGTACTTATGGGCCCAAAACGGACACCGTGTGCAAAAGTTACGCTCAATTCTTCGTACGTCAACTATACGAGTGTTCCAAATATAAAAGTGCTCGTTCTTTCAAAAAATGGCCGAAATCCCTCATACATCATGATGAAGCGGTGAGTTCAATCCAAAACGGTTGCTACATTTCCAAAAAGTACTTATGGGACCAAAATGGACACCGTGTGCAAAAGTTACGCTCAATTCTTCGTACGCCGACTGTCCGAGCGTTCCAAATATAAAAGTGCTCGTTCTTTCGAAAAATGGCCAAAATCCCTCATACGTCACGACGAAGCCGTGTGTTCAATCCAAAACGGTCGCTACAATTCCAAATGGTACTTATGGGCCCAAAAACGGACACAGTGTGCAAAAATTACGCTCAATTATTCGTACGGCGACTATCCGAGCCTTCCAAATATAAAAGTGCTCATTCTTTAGAAAAATTGACGAAATCTCTCAAATGTCACGACGAAGTGGTGAGTTCAATCCAAAACGGTCTGTACATTTGCAAAAAGTACTTATGGTCCCAAAACGGACACCGTTTGCAAAAGTTACGCTCAATTCTTCGTACGCCAACTATCCAAGCCTTCCAAATATAAAATTGCTCATTCTTTAGAAAAAAGGCAAAAATCCCACAGACGTCATGACGAAGTGGTGAGTTCAATCCAAAACGGTCGGTACATTTCCAAAAAGTACTTATGGTCCCAAAACGGACACCGTTTGCAAAAGTTACGCTCAATTCTTCATACGCAGACTATCCAACCCTTCCAAATATAAAATTGCTCATTCTTTCGAAAAATGGCAAAAATCCCACAGACGTCACGACAAAGTCGTGAGTTCAATCCAAAACGGGCGGTATATTTCCAAAAAGTACTTATGGTCCCAAAACGGACACCGTTTGCAAAAGTTACGCTCAATTCTTCATACGCAGACTATCCAACCCTTCCAAATATAAAATTGCTCTTTCTTTCGAAAAATGGCCGAAATCCCTCAGACGTCACGACGAAGTAGTGAGTTCAATCCCAAACGGTCGCTACATTTCCAAAAAGTACTTATGGGCCCAAAACGGACATCGTGTGCAAAAGTTACGCACAATTCTTCGTACGCCAACTATCCAAGCCTTCCAAATGTAAAAGTGCTAATTCATTCGAAAAATGGACGAAATCCCTCATACGTCACGACGAAGTAGTGAGTTCAATCCAAAACGATCGCTACATTTCCAAAGAGTACTTATGGACCCAAAACGGACACCGTGTGCAAAAGTTACGCTCAATTCTTCGTACGCCGAATATCCGAGCGTTCCATATAAAAAATTGATCGTTCTTTCAAAAAATGGCCGAAATCCCTCATGCGTCATGATGAAGTTGTGAGTTCAATCAAAAATGGTCGCTACATTTCCAAAAAGTACTTATGGGCCCAAAACGGACACCGTGTGCAAAATTACGCTCAATTCTACGCACGCTGACTATCCAAGCCTTCCAAACATAAAATTGCTCATTCTTTCGAAAAATGGCCGAAATCCCTCATAGGTCATGATGAAGTTGTGAGTTCAATCCAAAAGGGTCGCTACATTTCCAAAAAGTACTTATGGGCCCAAAACGGACACCGTGTGCAAAAGTTACGCTCAATTCTTCGTACGTCAACTATACGAGTGTTCCAAATATAAAAGTGCTCGTTCTTTCGAAAAATGGCCGAAATTCCTCATACGTCACGATGAAGTACTGAGTTCAATTCCAAACGGTCGCAACATTTCGAAAAAGTACTTATGGGCCTAAAACGGACACCGTGTGCAAAAGTTACGCTCAATTCTTCGTACGCCTACTATCCAAGCCTTCCAAATATAAAATTGCTCTTTCTTTCGAAAAATGGCCGAAATCCCTCAGACGTCACGATGAAGTAGTGAGTTCAATCCCAAATGGACGCTACATTTCCAAAAAGTACTTATGGGACGAAAACGGACACCGTGTGCAAAAGTTACGCTCAATTCTTCGTACGCCGACTATCCAAGCCTTCCAAATATAAAATTGCTCATTCTTTTGAAAAATGGCTAAAATCCCTCATACGTCACGAGGAAGTAGTGAGTTCAATCCAAAACGGTCGACACATTTCCAAAAAGTACTTATGGGCCCAAAATGGACGTCGTGTGTAAAAGTTACGCTCAATTCTTCGTAGGTCGACTATCCAAGCCTTCCAAGTATGAAAGTGCTAATTCTTTCGAAAATTGGCCAAAATCTCTCATACATCATGATGAAGCGGTGAGTTCAATCCAAAACGATCGCTACATTTCGAAAGAGTGCTTATGTGCCCGACATGGACACCGTGTGCAAAAGTTACGCTTAATTCTTCGTACGCCGACTATCCGAGCGTTTCAAATAAAAAATTGCTCATTCTTTCAAAAAATAGTCGAAATCCCTCAGACGTCACGACGAAGTGGTGAGTTCAATCCCAAACGGTCGCAACATTTCCAAAAAGTACTTATGGGCCTAAAATGGACACCGTTTGCAAAAGTTACGCTCAATTCTTCGTGCGCCGACTATCCGAGCGTTCCAAATAAAAAATTGCTCGTTCTTTCGAAAAATGGCCGAAATCCCTCAGACGTCACGACGAAGTAGTGAGTTCAATCCCAAATAGTCGCCACATTTCCAAAAAGTACTTATGGGCCGAAAACGGACACCTTGTGCAAAAGTTACGCTCAATTCTTCGTACGCCGACTATCCCAGCCTTCCAAATAAAAAATTGCTCATTCTTTCGAAAAATGGCCAAAATCCCTCATACGTCATGACGAAATAGTGAGTTCAATCCAAAATGGTCGCTACATTTTCAAAAAGTACTTATGGGCCCAAAATAGACACCGTGTGCAAAAGTTACGCTCAATTCTTCATACGCCGACTATCCAAGCCTTCCAAATATAAAAGTGCTCATTCATTCGAAAAATGGCCGAAATCCCTCATACATCACGACGAAGCGGTGAGTTCTATCAAAAATGGTCGCTACATTTCCAAAGAGTACTTATGGGCCCGAAACAAACACCGTGTGCAAAAGTTACGTTCAATTCTTCATACGCCGCCTATCCGAGCTTTCCAAATATAAAAGTGCTCGTTCTTTCGAAAAATGGCTGAAATCCCTCAAACGTCACGATGAAGTTGTGAGTTCAATCCAAAACAGTCGCTACTTTTCCAAAGAGTACTTATGGTCCCAAAACGGACACCATGGGCAAAAGTTATGTTCAATTCTATGTACGTCGGCTATCCAAGCCTTCCAAATATAAAATTTCTCATTCTTCCGAAAAATGGCCAAAATTCCTCATACGTCACGATGAAGTAGTGAGTTCAATCCAAAATGGTCGCTAAACATCAAAAAAGTACTTATGGGCCCAGAACGGACACCGTGTGCAAAAGTTACGCTCAATTCTTCGTACGCCGACTATCCAAGCCTTCCAAACATAAAATTGCTCATTCTTTCAAAAAATGGCCGAAATCCCTCGAACGTCACAACGAAGTTGTGAGTTCAATCCAAAACGGTCGCTACATTTCCAAAAAGTACTATGGGCCCGAAACGGACACCTCTTGCAAAAGTTACGCTCAATTCTTCGTACGCCGACTATCCAAGCCTTCCAAATATAAAATTGCTCATTCTCTAGAAAAATGGCCAAAATCCCTCATCGTCACGACGAAGTAGTGAGTTCAATCCAAAATGGTCACTACATTTCCAAAAAGTACTTATGGGCCTAAAACAGACACCGTATAGAAAAGTTACGCTCAATAATTCGTACGCCGACTATCCAAGCGTTTCAAATGTAAAAGTGGTCATTCCATCAAAAAATGGCTGAAATCCTTCATACATCACAACGAAGTGGTGAGTTCAATCCAAAACGGTCGCTACATTTCCAAAGAGTACTTATGGGCCCGAAACAGACACCGTGTGGAAAAGTTACGCTCAATTCTTCGTACGCCGACTATCCTAGCATTCCAAATATAAATGTGCTCGTTCCTTCAAAAAATGGCCAAAATCCCTCAAACGTCACGACGAAGTTGTGAGTTCAATCCAAAATGGTCGCTACATTTCCAAAAAGTACTTCTGGGCCCGAAACGGACACCGTGTGGAAAATTTACGCTCAATTCTTCGTACGCCGACTATCAAAGCCTTCCAAATATAAAAGTGCTCGTTACTTTGAAAAATGGCCGAAATCCCTCAAACGTCACGACGAAGTTGTGAGTTCAATCCAAAACGGTCGCTACATTTTCAAAAAGTACTTATGGTCCCAAAACGGACACCGTGTGCAAAAGTTACGCTCAATTCTTCGTGGGCCGACTATCCAAGCCTTCCAAATATAAAATTGCGCATTCTTTCGAAAAATGGCCAAAATCCCTCATACGCCACGATGAAGTTATGAGTTCAAACCAAAATGATCGCTACATTTCCAAAGAGTACTTATTGTCCCAAAACGGACACCGTGTACAAAAGTTACTCTCAATTCTTCGTACGCCGACTATCCGAGCGTTCCAAATATAAAAGTGCTCGTTCATTCGAAAAATGGGCAAAATCCCGCATACGTCACAACGAAGTTGTGAGTTCAATCCAAAACGGTCGCTACATTTCCAAAAAGTACTTATGGGCCTAAAACGGACACCGTGTGTAAAAGTTACGCTCAATTCATCGTACGCCGACTATCTGAGCTTTCCAAATATAAAAGTGCTCGTTCTTTCGAAAAATGGCTGAAATCCCTCAAACGTCACGACAAAGTAGTGAGTTCAATTCAAAACGGTCGCTACATTTCGAAAAAGTACTTATGGGCCTAAAACGGACATCGTGTGCAAAAGTTACGCTCAATTCTTCGTACGCCGACTATCCAAGCCTTCCGAATATAAAATTGCTCATTCTTTCGAAAAATGGCTAAAATCCCTCATACGTCACGACGAAGTAGTGAGTTCAATCCAAAACGGTCGCTACACTTCCAAAAAGTACTTATGGGCACAAAATGGACACCGTGTGCAAAAGTTACGCTCAATTCTTTGTACGCCAACTATCCGAGCGTTCCAAATATAAAAGTTCTCGTTCTTTCAAAAAATGGCCGAAATACCTCAATCGTCACGATGAAGTTGTAAGTTCAATCCAAAACGGTCGCTACATTTCAAAAGAGTACTTATGGTCCCAAAACGGACACCGTGTGAAAAAGTTACGCTTAATTCTTCGTACGTCGACTATCCAAGCCTTCCAAATATAAAATTGCTCGTTCTTTTGAAAAATGGCCGAAATCCCTCAGACGTCAAGATGAAATTGTGAGTTCAATCCAAAACGGTCGCTACACTTCCAAAAAGTTCATATGGGGGCAAAACGGACACCGTTCGCAAGAGTTACGCTCAATTCTTCGTACGCCGACTATCCAAGCCTTCCAAATGTAAAAGTGCTCATTCATTCGAAAAATGGCCAAAATCCCTCATACGTCACGACGAAGTAGTAAATTCAATCCAAAACGGTCGCTACATTTCCAAAAGAGTACTTATGGGCCCGATACGGACACCGTGTGCAAAAGTTACGCTCAATTCTTCGTACGCCGACTATCCGAGCGTTCCAAATAAAAAATTGCTCATTCTTTTGAAAAATGGCTGAAATCCCTCAGACGTCACGATAAAGTAATGAGTTCAATCCCAAACGGTCGCAACATTTCCAAAAAGTACTTATGGGTCGAAAACGGACACCGTATGCAAAAGTTACGCTCAATTCTTCGTACGCCGACTATCCAAGCCTTCCAAATAAAAAATTGCTCATTCTTTTGAAAAATGGGCAAAATCCCTCATACGTTAAGACGAAGTAGTGAGTTCAATCCAAAATGGTCGCTACAATTCCAAAAAGTACTTATGGGCCTAAAACGGACACCGTGTGCAAAAGTTAAGCTCAATTCTTCGCACGCCGACTATCCAAGCCTTCCAAATATAAAAGTGGTCGTTCATTCGAAAATTGGCCAAAATCCCTCATACCTCACGACGAAGCTGTGAGTTCAATCCGAAACGGTCGCTACATTTCCAAAAAGTAGTTATGGGCCCAAAACGGACACCGTGCGCAAAAGTTACGCTCAATTCTTCGTACGCCTACTATCCAAGCCTTCCAAATATAAAATTGCTCTTTCTTTCGTAAAATGGCCGAAATCCCTCAGACGTCACGATGAAGTAGTGAGCTCAATCCCAAACGGTCGTTACATTTCCAAAAAGTACTTATGGGCCTAAAACGGACACCTTGTGCAAAAGTTACGCTCAATTCTTCGTACGCCGACTATCCAAGCCTTCCAAATAAAAAATTGCTCATTCTTCCGAAAAATGGCCGAAATCCCTCATGCGTTATGATGAAGTTGTCAGTTCAATCAAAAATGGTTGCTACATTTCCAAAAAGTACTTATGGCCCAAAACAGACACCGTGTGCAAAAGTTATGCTCAATTCTTCGTACACTGACTATCCAAGGCTTCCAAATATAAAAGTGCTCCTCCATTCAAAAACTGGCCGAAATCCCTCGTACATCACGACGAAGCGGTGAATTCGATCCCAAACGGTCGCTACATTTCGAAAGAGTGCTTATGGGCCCGAAATGGACACCATGTGCAAAAGTTACGCTCAATTCTTCGCACGTCGACTATCCGAGCGTTCCAAATAAAAAATTGGTCATTCTTTTGAAAAATAGCCGAAATCCCTCAAACGTCACGACGAAGTAGTGATTTCAATCCCAAACGGTCGCAACATTTCCAAAAAGTGCTTATGGGCCTAAAACGGACACCGTGTGCAAAAGTTACGCTCAATTCTTCGTGCGCTAACTATCCGATCGTTCCAAATAAAAATTGCTCGTTCTTTCGAAAAATGGCCGAAATCCCTCAGACGTCACGACAAAGTAGTGAGTTCAATCCCAAACGGTTGCTACATTTCTATAAAGTGCTTATGGGCCTAAAACGGACACCTTGTGCAAAAGTTATGCTCAATTCTTCGTACGCCGACTATCCCAGCCTTCCAAATAAAAAATTGCTCATTCTTTCGAAAAATGGCCGAAATCCCTCATGCGTCATGATGAAGTAGTGAGTTCAATCCAAAACGGTCGCTACATTTCCAAAAAGTACTTATGGGCCCAAAACGGACACCGTGTGCAAAAGTTACGCTCAATTCTTCATACGCCGACTATCCAAGCCTTCCAAATATAAAAGTGCTCATTCATTCGAAAAATGGCCAAAATCCCTCATACATCACGACGAAGCGGCGAGTTCAATCAAAAACGGTCGCTACATTTCCGAAGAGTACTTATGGGCCCGAAACAGACACCGTGTGCAAAAGTTACGTTCAATTCTTCATACGCCGACTATCCGAGCGTTCCAAATATAAAAGTGCCCGTTCTTTCGAAAAAAGGCCGAAATCCTTCAAACATCACGACGAAGTTATAAGTTCAATCCAAAACGGTCGCTATATTTCCAAAGAGTACTTATGGTCCAAAAACGGATACCGTGTGCAAAACTTACCCTCAATTCTTCGTACGCCGAGTATCCAAGCCTTCCAAATATAAAAGTGCTCATTCATTCAAAAAATGGCCAAAATCCCTCATTCGTCACGACGAAGTAGTGAGTTCAATCCAAAACGGTCGCTACATTTCCAAAGAGTACTTATGGGCATGAAATGGACACCGTGTGCAAAAGTTTCTCTCGATTCTTCGTACGTCGACTATCCAAGCCTTCCAAATAAAAAATTGCTCATTCGTTCGAAAAATGGCTGAAATCCCTCATATGTCTCGACGAAGTTGAGAGTTCAATCCAAAACGGTCGCTACATTTCCAAAGATTACTTATGGGCCCGAAGCGGACACCGTGTGCAAAAGTTACGCTCAATTCTTCGTATGCCGACTATCCGACCATTCCAAATATAAAAGTGCTCGTTCTATTAAAAAATGGCCGAATTTCCTCAGACGTCACGACGATGTTGTGAGCTCAATCCAAAATGGTCGCTACATTTCCAAAAAGTACCTATGGGCCCAAAACGGACACCGTGTGCAAAAGTTACCCTCAATTCTTCGTGCGCCGACTATCCAAGCCTTCCAAATATAAAATTTCTCATTCTTTCCAAAAATGGCCAAAATCCCTCATACGTCACGACGAAGTTATGAGTTCAATCCAAAACGGTCGCTACCTTCCCAAAGAGTACTTATGGTCCCAAAACGGACACCGTGTGCAAAAGTTACTCTCAATTCTTCGTACGCCGACTATCCAAGCCTTCAAAATATTAAATTGCACATTCTTTCGAAAAATGGCAAAATTCCTCGTACGTCACGACGAAGTTGTGAGTTCAATCCAAAATGATCGCTACATTTCCAAAAAGTACTTATGGACCCAAAACGGACACCGTGTGCAAAAGTTACGCTCAATTCTTCGTACGCCGACTATCCGAGCGTTCCAAATATAAAATTGCTGATTCTTTCTAAAAATGGCCGAAATCCTTCATACGTCACGACGAAGTACTGAGTTCAATCCAAAACGGTCGCTACATTTCCAAAGAGTACTTATCGGCCCGAAACGGACACCGTGTACAAAAGTTACACTCAATTCTTTGTACGCCGACTATCCGAGCGTTCCAAATATAAAAGTGGTCGTTCTTTCGAAAAATGGCCGAAATCCCTCAAACATCATGATGAAGTTTTGAGTTCAATCCAGAATGGTCGCTACATTTTCAAAGAGTACTTATGGTCCCAAAACGGACACCGTTTGCAAAAGTAACGATCAATTATTCGTCCGGCGACTATCCAAGCCTTCAAAATATTAAATTGCACATTCTTTCGAAAAATGGCCGAAATTCCTTGTAAGTCACGAGGAAGTTGTGAGTTCAATCCAAAATGGTCGCTACATTTCCAAAAAGTACTTATGGGCTCAAAACGGACACCGTGTGCAAAAGTTACGCTTAATTCATCGTATGTCGACTATCCGAGCGTTCCAAATATAAAAGTGCTCGTTCCTTCGAAAAATGGCCGAAATCCCTCAAACGTCACGATGAAGTTGTAAGTTCAATCCAAAACGGTCGCTACATTTCCAAAGAGTACTTATTGTCCCAAAACGGATACCATGTACAAAAGTTACGCTCAATTCTTCATACGCCAACTATCCAGGCCCTCCGAATATAAAATTGCTCATTCTTTAGAAAATGGCAGAAATCCCTCATACGTCACCACGAAGGTGTGAGTTCAATCCAAAACGGTCGCTACATTTCCAAAAAGTACATATGGGCCCAAAATGGACACCGTGTGCAAAAGTTACGCTCAATTCATCGTACGCCGACTATCCAAGCGTTCCAAATATAAAAGTGCTCGTTCCTTCGAAAAATGGCCGAAATCCCTCAAACGTCATGATGAAGTTGTAAGTTCAATCCAAAACGGTCACTACATTTCCAAAGAGTACTTATTGTCCCAAAACGGACACCATGTACAAAAGTTACGCTCAATTCTTCATACGCCGACTATCCAGGCCTTCCGAATATAAAATTGCTCATTCTTTAGAAAAATGGTAGAAATCCCTCATACGTCACGACGAAGCTGTGAGTTCAATCCAAAACGGTCGCTACATTTCTAAAAAGTACTTATGGGCCCAAAACGGACACCTTGTGCAAAAGTTACGCTCAATTCTTCGTACGCCGACTATCCAAGCCTTCAAAATATTAAATTGCACATTCTTTCAAAAAATGCCCAAAATTCCTCGTACGTCACGACGAAGTTATGAGTTCAATCCAAAACGGTCGCTAGATTTCCAAAAAGTACTTATGGGCCTAAAACGGACACCGCGTGCAAAAGTCACGCTCATTTCTTCGTACGTCGACTATCCAAGCCTTCCAAATATAAAAGTGCTCGTTCTTTCAAAAAATGGCCGAAATCATTCATATGTCACGACGAAGTAGTGAGTTCAATTCAAAACGGTCGCTAGATTTCCAAAAAGTACTTATGGGCCTAAAACGGACACCGCGTGCAAAAGTCACGCTCATTTCTTCGTACGCCGACTATCCAAGCCTTCCAAATATAAAAGTGCTCCTTCTTTCAAAAAATGGCAGAAATCCCTCATACATCCCGACGAAGTGGTGAGTTCAATCCAAGACGGTCGCTGCATTTCCAAAGAGTACTTATGGGTTCGAAACGGACACCGTGTGCAAAAGTTACGCTCAATTCTTCGTACACCGACTATCCGAGCGTTCCAAATATAAAAGTCCTCTTTCTTTTGAAAAATGGCCGAAATCCCTCAAACGTCACGACGAAGTTGTATGTTCAATCCGGAACGGTCGCTACATTTCCAAAAAGTACTCCTGGGCCTAAAACGGACACCGTGTGCAAAAGTTACGCACAATACTTCGTCCGCCAACTATCCAAGCGTTTCAAATATAAAAGTGGTCATTCTTTCGAAAAATGGCAGAAATCCCTCATACATCACGACGAAGCGGTGAGTTCAATCCAAAATGGTCGCTACATTTCCAAAGTGTACTTATGGGCCCGAAACGGACAGCGTGGGCAAAAGTTACGCTCAATTCTTCGTACGCCGACTATCCGAGGGTTCCAAATATAAAAGTGCTCGTTCTTTCGAAAAATGGCAGAAATCCCTCAAAGCTCACGACGAAGTTGTGAGTTCAATCGAAAACGGTTGCTACATTTCCAAAAATTGCTTATGGACCCGAAATGGACACCGTGCACAAAAGTTACGCTCAATTCTTCGTACGCCGACTATCAAAGCCTTCCAAATATAAAAGTGCTCGTTCTTTTGAAAAATGGCTGAAATCCCTCAAACGTCACGACGAAGTTGTGAGTTCAATCCAAAACGGTCGCCACATTTCCAAAAAGTACTTATGGGCCCAAATCGGACATCGTGTGTAAAAGTTACGCTCAATTCTTCGTACGCCGACTATCCAAGCCTTCAAAATTTTAAATTGCACATTTTTCGGAAAATGGCCGAAATCCCTCAAACGTCACGACGAAGTAGTGAGTTGAATCCAAAACGGTCGCTACATTTCCAAAAAGTACTTATGGGCCCAAAATGGACACCGTGTGCAAAAGTTACGCTCAATTCATCGTACGTCGACTATCCGAGCGTTCTAAATATAAAAGTGCTCGTGCCTTCGAAAAATGGCTGAAATCCCTCAAACGTCACGATGAAGTTGGAAGTTCAATCCAAAAA
>NW_019258905.1:38906-57625 GCF_002742605.1 Olea europaea var. sylvestris
ATCTAAAATTGCTCATTCTCTCTAAAAATGGACGAAATCCCTCGTACGTCACGACAAAAGTTGTGAGTTCAATCCAAAACGGTTGCTACATTTCAAAAAAGTACATATGGGCCCAAAACGGAAACCTTGTGCAAAAGTTACGCTCAATTCTTCGTACGCCGACTATCCGAGCGTTCCAAATATAAAAGTGCTCGTTCTTTTGAAAAATGGCCGAAATCCCTCAAATGTCACGACGAAGTTGTAAGTTCAATCCGAAACGGTCTGTACATTTCCAAAAAGTAGTTATGGGCCCAAAACGGACACCGTGTGCAAAAATTACGCTCAATTCTTCGTACTCCGACTATCCAAGCCTTCCAAATCTAAAATTGCTCATTCTTTCGAAAAATGGCCGAAATCCTTCATACGTCACGATGAAGTAGTCAGTTCAATTCAAAACGTTCGCTAGATTTTCAAAAAGTACTTATGGGCCTAAAACGGACACCGTGTGCAAAAGTCACGCTCAATTCTTCGTACGCCGACTATCCAAGCCTTCCAAATATAAAAGTGCTATTTCTTTCAAAAAAATGGCAAAAATCCCTCAAACATCACGACGAAGCGGTGAGTTCAATCCAAAACGGTCGCTACATTTCCAAAGAGTACTTATGGGCCTGAAACAGACACCTTGTGCAAAAGTTACGCTCAATTCTTCGTACGCCGACTATCCGAGCATTCCAAATATAAAAGTGCTCATTCTTTCGAAAAATGGTCGAAATCCCTTAAACGTCACGACGAAGTTGTATGTTCAATCCGGAACGGTCGCTACATTTCCAAAAAGTACTTCTGGGCCTAAAACGGACACCGTGTACAAAAGTTACGCTCAATACTTTGTACGCCAACTATCCAAGCGTTTCAAATATAAAAGTGGTCATTCTTTCGAAAAATGGCCGAAATCCCTCATACATCACGATGAAGCGGTGAGTTCAATCTAAAACGGTCGCTACATTTCCAAAGTGTACTTATGGGCCCGAAACGGACACCGTGTACAAAAGTTACGCCCAATTCTTTGTACGCCGACTATCCGAGCGTTCCAAATATAAAAGTGCTCGTTCTTTCGAAAAATGGCCAAAATCCCTCAAACGTCACTACGAAGTTGTTAGTTCAATAAAAAACGGTTGCTGCATTTGCAAAAAGTACTTATGGACCCAAAATGGACACTGTGCGCAAAAGTTACGCTCAATTCTTCGTATGCCGACTATCAAAGCCTACCAAATATAAAAGTGCTCGTTCTTTTGAAAAACGGTCGAAATCCCTCAAACGTCACGACGAAGTCATGAGTTCAATCCAAAACGGTTGCTACATTTCCAAAAAGTACTTATGGGCCCAAAACGGACACCGTGTGCAAAAGTTACGCTCAATTCATCATACGTCGACTATCCGAGCGTTCCAAATATAAAAGTGCTCATTCCTTCGAAAAATGGCCAAAATCCCTCAAACGTCACGATGAAGTTGGAAGTTCAATCCAAAACGATCGCTGATTTCATGATAAACTTGTGTTTGTTTTTTTTTTGCCAAATTGCTAGTCTAATTCAATTGGAATCGGGCCAGTGAAATGTGGTTTTTGATTTCATGATAGCTACAAGTTTGTTCATTTTTGGCGAACTGCTAGTCTAATTCGATTGGAATCGAGCCAACAAAAAGTGGCTTTTGATTTCATGATAACTTCGGGTTTGTTCAGTTTTTGCGAATTGCTTGTCTAATTCGATTGGAATCGAGCTAATGAAAAGTGGTTGTTGATTTCATGATAACTACGGGTTTGTTCATTTTTGACGAATTGTTAGTCTAATTCGATTGTAATCGAGCTACTGAAAAGTGGTTTTTGATTTCACAATAAATTGAGGTTTGCTCTTTTTGGCGATTTGATAGTCTAATTCGATTTGAATCGAGCCGATGAAAAGTGGCTTTTGATTTCATGATAACTTCAGGTTTGTTCATTTTTGGCGAATCGCTATTCTAATTCGATTGGAATCGAGCCAATGAAAAGGGGTTTTTAATTTCATGATAACTTCGGGTTCGTTCATTTTTGGCATATTGCTAGTCCAATTTGATTGGAATCGAGTCAATGAAAAGTGGTTTTTCATTTCATGACAACTTCGAGTTTGTTTGCTTTTACGAATTGCTAATCTAATTATATCGGAGTCGAGCCAACGAAAAGTGGTTATTGATTTCCCGAGAACTTCGGGTTCGTTCATTTTTGGCGAATTGCTAGTCTAATTCGATTGGAATCGAGCCAATGAAATGTTACTTTTGATGATTTCATGATAACTTCGGGTTTGTTCATTTTTAGCGAATTGCTAGTCTAATTCGATTGGAATCGAGCCAATGAAAAGTGGTTTTTGGTTTCATTATAACTTTGGGTTTGTTCGTTTTTGACAAATTGCTAGTCTAATTCGGTTCAAATCGAGACAATAAAAAGTGGTTTTTGATTTCATGTTAACTTCATGTTTGTTTGTTTTTGGCGAATTGCTAGTATAATTCGATTGGAATCGTGCTAATGAAAAGTGGTCTTTGATTTCATGATAACTTCGTATTTGTTTGTTTTTGTCGAATTGCTAGGATAAAGTGATAGGAATCGGGCTAATGAAAAGAGGTTTTTTATTTAATGATAACTTTGGGTTTGTTCATTTTTGACGAATTACTAGTCTAATTCTATTGGAATCGAGCCAATCAAAGGAGGTTTTTGATTTCTTGATAACTTCGGGTTTGTTCATTTTTAGTGAATCACTAGTCTAATTCATTGGAATCGAGCCAATGAAATGTGACTTTTGATTTCATGATAAACTCGGGTTTGTTCATTTTTGGCGAATTGCTAGTCTAATTTGATTGGAATCGGGCCAATGAAAAGTGGTTTTTGATTTCATGATAACTACGAGTTTGTTCATTTTTGGCTATTTGCTAGTCTAATTCGATTGGAATCGAGCCATTGAAAAGTGGCTTTTGATTTCATGACAACTTCGATTTTGTTTGTTTTTGACGATTTCCTTGTCTAATTCGATTGGAATCGAGCCAACGAAAAGTAGCTTTTGATTTCATGATAACTTCAGGCTTGTTCATTTTTGACGAATTTCTAGTCTAATTCGATTTGAATTGAGCCGACAAAAAGTGGCCTTTTATTTCGTGATAACTTTCGATTTGTTCATTTTTGGCGAATTGCTAGTCTAATTCGATTGGAATCGGGCCAATGAAAAGTGGTTTTTGATTTCATGATGACTACGGGTTTGTTCAGTTTTGCAGAATCACTAGTCTAATTCAATTGGAATCGAGCCAACGAAATGTGGCTTTTGATTTCATGATAACTTCGGGTTTGTTCATTTTGGCTAATTGTTAGTCTAATTCGATTGGAATCGTGCCATTCAAAAGTGGTTTTTGATTTTATGATAACTTCGGGTCTGTTCATTTTTGTTTAATTGCTAGTCTAATTTGATTGGAATCGAGCCAATGAAAAGTGGTTTTTGATCTCTTGATAACTTCGGGTTGGTTCATTTTCACTGAATTGCTAGTCTAATTCGTTTGGAATCGAGCCAAAGAATAGTGGCTTTTAATTTCATGATAACTACAGGTTTGTTCGTTTTTGAAGAATTGCTAGTCTAATTCGATTGGAATCGAGCCAACGAAAAGTGGCTTTTAGTTTCATGATAACTTTGGGTTTGTTCGTTTTTGGCAAATTGCTAGTCTAATTCGATTGGAATCGAGCCAACGAAAAGTGGCTTTTAGTTTCATGATAACTTTGGGTTTGTTCGTTTTTGGCAAATTGCTAGTCTAATTCGATTGGAATCGAGCCAACGAAAAGTGGCTTTTAGTTTCATGATAACTTTGGGTTTGTTCGTTTTTGGCAAATTGCTAGTCTAATTCGATTGGAATCGAGCCAACGAAAAGTGGCTTTTAGTTTCATGATAACTTTGGGTTTGTTCGTTTTTGGCAAATTGCTAGTCTAATTCGATTGGAATCGAGCCAACGAAAAGTGGCTTTTAGTTTCATGATAACTTTGGGTTTGTTCGTTTTTGGCAAATTGCTAGTCTAATTCGATTGGAATCGAGCCAATGAAAAGTCGCTTTTGATTTCATGATAACTTTGGTTTTGTTCATTTTTGACGAATTATTAGTCTAATTCTATTGGAATCAAGCCAATGAAAAGTGGTTTTTGATTTCATGATAAATTCGGGTTTGTTCATTTTTGGCGAATTGCTAGTCTAATTTGATTGGAATCAGGCGAATGAAAAGTGGTTTTTGATTTCATGATAACTACGAGCTTGTTCATTTTTAGCGAATTGCTAGTCTAATTCGATTGGAATCGAGCCAATGAAAAGTCGCTTTTGATTTCATGATAACTTTGGTTTTGTTCATTTTTGACGAATTACCAGTCTAATTCGATTGGAATCGAGCCAACGAAAAGTAGCTTTTGATTTCAAGATAACTTCGGGTTTGTTAATTTTTGACGAATTTCTAGTCTAATTCAATTTAAATCGAGCCGACAAAAAGTGGGTTTTGATTTGATGATAACTTCTGGTTTGTTCATTTTTGGCGAATTGCCAGTCCAATTTGATTGGAATCGGGCAAATGAAAAGTGGTTTTTGATTTCATGATAGCTACGGGTTTGTTCATTTTTGGCGAATCGCTAGTCTAATTCGATTGGAATCGAGCCAACGAAAAGTGGTTTTTGATCACAGGATCACTACGGGTTTGTTTATTTTTGGCGAATTGCTAGTCTAATTCGATCGAAATCGAGCCAATGAAAAGTGATTTTTGATTTCACTATAACTTCGGGTTTGTTCATTTCTGGCGAACTGCTAGCCTAATTCTATTGGAGTCGAGGCAATGAAACGTGGCTTTTGATTTCACGATAACCTCGATTTTGTTCGTTTTTGACGAATTGTTAATTTAATTCGATTGGAATCGAGCAAAAAAAAGCGGCTTCTGATTTCTAGATAACTTTGGGTTATTTCATTTTTGACGAATTGCTAGTCTAATTCAATTGTAATCGAGCCTACAAAAAGTGGCTTTCGATTTTATGATAACTTTGGGTTTGTTCATTTTTGTTGAATTGGTAGTCTAATTCGATTGGAATCGGGCCAATGAAAAGTGGTTTTTGATTTCATGATAACTACGGGTTTGTTCATTTTGGCGAATTGCTAGTCTAATTCGATTGGAATCGAGCAAATGAAAAGTGGTTTTTGATCAAATGATAACTATGGGTTTGTTCATTTTTGGCAAATTGGTAGTCTAATTCGATTGGAATCGATCGAATGAATAGTTGTTTTTGTTTGGTGAATCGCTAGTCTAATTCGATTGGAATCGAGCCAATGAATAGTGATTTTTGATTTCATGATAACTTCGGGTTTGTTCATTTTTGACGAATTGCTACTCTAATTTGATTGGAATCGAGCCAACAAAAAGTGGTTTTTGATTTCATGATAACTTCAGGTTTGTTCGTTTTCGGCCAATTGTTAGTCTAATTCGATTAAATCGAGCCAATGAAAAGTGGTTTTTGATTTCATGATAACCTTAGTTTTGTTCCTTTTTGGAGAATTGCTAGTAGAATTCGATTGAAATCGTGCTAATTAAAAGTGGTTTTTGATTTCATGATAACTTCGAGTTCGTTCATTTTTGTCGAATTGCTAGGATAATTCGATTGGAATCAGTCCAATGAAAAGTGGCTTTTTGATTTAATGATAACTTCGGGTTTGTTCATTTTTGACGAATTTCTAGTCTAATTCGATTGGAATCGAGCCAATGAAATGTGGCTTTTGATTTCATGATAACTTCGGTTTTGTTCATTTTTTAAGAATTATTTGTCTAATTCGATTGGAATCGAGCCAACGAAAAGTAGCTTTTGATTTCATGATGACTTCGGGTTTGTTAATTTTGGACGAGTTGCTAGTCTAACTAGATTTGAATCGAGCCTACAAAAAGTGGCTTTTGATTTCGTGATAACTTCAGGTTTGTTCATTTTTGGCAAACTGCTAGTCTAATTCGATTGGAATCGGGCCAATGAAAAATAGTTTTGATTTCATGATAACTACGGGTTTGTTCATTTTTGACGAATTGCTAGTCTAATTCGATCGGAATCGAGCCAATGGAAAGTGGTTTGTGATCACAGGATCACCACAGGTTTGTTCATTATTAGCGAATTGCTAGTCTAATTCGATCGGAATCGAGCCAACAAAAAGTAATTGATTTCACAATAACATCGGGTTCGTTCATTTTTGACGAATTGCTAGTCTAATTCGATTGGAATCGAGCCAATGAAAAGTGGCTTTTGATTTCATGATAACTTCGATTTTGTTCATTTTTGACGAATTGCTAGTTTAATTCGATTGGAATCGAGCCAGAGAAAAGTGGCTTCCGATTTCTTGATAACTTTTGGTTTTTTCACTTTTAACGAATTACTAATCTAATTTAATTGTAATAGAGCCTAAAAAATTGGCTTTTGATTTTATGATAACTTCTGGTTTGTTCATTTTTGTCGAATTGGTTGTCTAATTCGATTGGTATCGAGCCAATGAAAAGTGGTTTTTGATTTCATGATAACTACGGGTTTGTTCATATTTAGCGAATTGCTAGTCTAATTTGATTGGAATCAAGCCAATGAATAGTAGTTTTTGATTTCATGATAACTTCAGGTATATTCATTTTGAACGAATTGCTAGTCTAATTTGACTGGAATTGAGCCAATGAAAATTGGTTTTTGATTTCATGATAACTTTAGGTTTGTTCGTTTTCGGCGAATTGCTAGTCCAATTCGATTGGAGTTGAGCCAATCAAAAGAGGTTTTTGATTTCATGATAACTTCGGATTTGTACATTTTTAGCGAATTACTAGTCTATTTCGATTGGAATCGAGCCAATGAAATGTGAAATTTGATTTCTTGATAAAGTCAGGTTTGTTCATTTTTTGGCAAAGTGCTAGTCTAATTCAGTTGGAATCGAGCCAATGAAAAGTGGCTTTTGATTTCCTGATAAGTTCGGGTTTGTTCATTTTTGGCGAATTGATAGTCTAATTCGATTGGAATCGAGCCAATGAAAAGGGGTGTTGATTTCACGATGACTTCAGGTTCGTTCGTTTTTGGCAAATTGCTAGTCTAATTCGATTGGAATCGAGCAAATGAAAAGTGATTTTTGATTTCATGATAACTTCGGGTTTGTTCATTTTTGGCGAGTTGCCAATCTAATTCGAGCCGGTGAAAAGTGGTTTTTGATTTCATGATAACTTCGGGTTCGTTTATTTTTGGCGAATTACTAGTCTAATTCGATTGGAATCGAACCAACGAAAAGTGGCTTTTGATGATTTCATAATAACTTCGGGTTTGTTCATTTTTGGAGAACTGCTATTCTAATTCTACTGGAATCGAGCCAATGGAAACTGGTTTTTGATTTCATGATAACTTTGGGTTTCTTCGTTTAAGTGGCTTTTGATTTCGTGATAACTTCGGGTTTGTTCATTTTTAGTTAATTGGTAGCCTAATTCGATTGGAATCTAGCAAATGATAAGTGGTTTTTGATTTCAGGATAATTTTTGGTTTGTTCGTTTTTGGTGAATTGCTAGTCTAATTTGATTGGAATCGAGCCAATGAGAAGTGGTTTTTGGTTTCATGACAACTTTGAGTTTGTTCGTTTTTAGGGAATTGCTAGTCTAATTCAATTGGAATCGAGCCAATGAAAAGTGATTTTTGGTTTCATGATAAGTTCGGTTTCGTTCGTTTTTGACTAATTGCTAGTCTAATTCGATTGGAATCGAGCCAATGAAAAGTTCTTTTAGATTTCATGATAACTTCGGATTTGTTTGTTTTTGTTGAATTGCTAGTATAATTCGGTTGGAATCTGGCCAATGAAAAGTGGTTTTTGATTTCATGATAACTTAGGGTTTGTTCTTTTTTAACGAATTGCTAGTCTAATTCGATTGGAATCGAGCAAATCCAAAGAGGTTTTTGATTTCATGATAATTTCGGGTTTGTTCATTTTTGGCGAATTGCTAGTCTAATTCGATTGGAATCGAGCCAATGAAATGTGACTTTTGATTTCATGACAACTTCGGGTTTGTTCATTTTTTGCGAATTGCGAGTCTAATTCTATTGGAATCGAGCCAATGAATAGTGGTTTTTGATTTCATGATAACTTCGAGTATGTTCGTTTTTGGCGAATTGCTAGTCTAATTCGATTGGAATCAAGCCAATGAAAAGTGGTTTTTGATTTCATGATAACTTCGAGTTTGTTCCTTTTTGACGAATTGCTAGTATAATTCGATTGGAATCGTGTCGATGAAAAGTGGGTTTTTATTTCATGATAACTTCGAGTTTGTTCATTTTTGTCGAATTGCTAGTATAATTCGATTGGAATCGAGCAAATGAAAAGTTGTTTTTGATTTCATGATAACTTCGAATTTGTTCGTTTTTGATGAATTGTTAGTCTAATTCGATTGGAATCGAGCCAATGAAATTAGGCTTTTGTTTTCATGATAACTTTGGATTTGTTCATTTTTGGTGAATTGCTAGTCTAATTCGATTGGAATCGAGCCAATGAAATGTGACTTTTGATTTCCTAAGAACATTGGGTTTGTTCATTTTTGGTGAATTGCTAGTCTAATTCGATTGGAATCGAGCCAATGAATAGTGTTTTTGATTTCATGATAACTTCGGGTTTGTTCATTTCTGATGAATTGCAAATCTAATTCGATTGGAATCGAGCAAATGAAAAGTGGTTTTTGATTTCATGATAACTTCGGCTTTATTTATTTTCGGTGAATTGCTAGTCCAATTCGATTGGAATCGAGTCAATTAAAAGAGGTTTATGATTTCATGATAACTTCGGGTTTGTTCATTTTTAGCGAGTTGCTAGTCTAATTCGATTGGAATTGAGGCAATGATATGTGGCTTTGATTTCATGATAACATCGAGTTTGTTCATTTTTGACGAATTGCTAGTCTAATTCTATTGGAATCGAGTCAATGAAAAGTAGTTTTTGATTTCATGATAACTTCGGGTTTGTTCATTTTTAACGAATTTCTAGTCTAATTCGATTGGAATCGAGCCAATGACAAGTGGTTTTTGATTTCATATAACTTCAGGTTTGTTCATTTTTGGTGAATTGCTAGTCTAATTCAATTGGAATCCTGCCAATGAAAAGTGGTTTTTGATTTCATGATAACTTCGGATTTTTTCGTTTTCGACGAATTGCTAGTCTAATTCTATTGAAATCAAGCCAATCAAAAGAGGTTTTTGATTTCATGATAACTTTGGATTTGTTCATTTTTGGCGAATTGCCAGTCAAATTCGATTGGAATCGAGCCAATGAAATTTGACTTTTGATTTCATGATAACTTCAGGTTTGTTCGTTTTTGGAGAATTGCTAGCTAATTCTATTGGAATCGGGCCAGTGAGAAGTGGTTTTTGATTTCATGATAACTTCGGGTTTGTTCTTTTTTGACGAATTGCTAGTCTAATTCGATTGGAATCGAACCAATGAAAAGTAATTTTTGATTTCATATGACTTCTGGTTTGTTCATTTTGGGCAAATTGCTAGTCTAATTCGATTGGAATCGAGCCAATCAAAAGTGGTTTTTGATTTCATGATAACTTCGGGTTTTGCTCTTTTTCGACGAATTGCTAGTCTAATTTGATTGGAATCGAGCCGATCAAAAGAGGTTTTAGATTTCATGATAACATTGGGTTTGTTCGTTTTTTGCGAATTCCTAGGCTAATTCGATTGGAATCGAGCCAATGATATGTGACTTTTGTTTTCATGAGAACTTCAGGTCTGTTCGTGTCTGACGAATTGCTAGTCTAATTCAACTAGAATCAAGCCAGTGAAAAGTTCCTTTTGGTTTCATATAACTTCAGGTTCGTTCGTTTTTGACGAATTACTAGTCTAATTCAATTGGAATCGAGCCAATGATATGTGACTTTTGTTTTCATGAGAACTTCAGGTTTGTTCGTGTCTGACGAATTGCTAGTCTAATTCAACTAGAATCAAGCCAGTGAAAAGTTCCTTTTGGTTTCATTTGATTGGAATCGAGCCAATGATATGTGACTTTTGTTTTCATGAGAACTTCAGGTTTGTTCGTGTCTGACGAATTGCTAGTCTAATTCAACTAGAATCAAGCCAGTGAAAAGTTCCTTTTGGTTTCATTTGATTGGAATCGAGCCAATGATATGTGACTTTTGTTTTCATGAGAACTTCAGGTTTGTTCGTGTCTGACGAATTGCTAGTCTAATTCAACTAGAATCAAGCCAGTGAAAAGTTCCTTTTGGTTTCATTTGATTGGAATCGAGCCAATGATATGTGACTTTTGTTTTCATGAGAACTTCAGGTTTGTTCGTGTCTGACGAATTGCTAGTCTAATTCAACTAGAATCAAGCCAGTGAAAAGTTCCTTTTGGTTTCATTTGATTGGAATCGAGCCAATGATATGTGACTTTTGTTTTCATGAGAACTTCAGGTTTGTTCGTGTCTGACGAATTGCTAGTCTAATTCAACTAGAATCAAGCCAGTGAAAAGTTCCTTTTGGTTTCATTTGATTGGAATCGAGCCAATGATATGTGACTTTTGTTTTCATGAGAACTTCAGGTTTGTTCGTGTCTGACGAATTGCTAGTCTAATTCAACTAGAATCAAGCCAGTGAAAAGTTCCTTTTGGTTTCATTTGATTGGAATCGAGCCAATGATATGTGACTTTTGTTTTCATGAGAACTTCAGGTTTGTTCGTGTCTGACGAATTGCTAGTCTAATTCAACTAGAATCAAGCCAGTGAAAAGTTCCTTTTGGTTTCATTTGATTGGAATCGAGCCAATGATATGTGACTTTTGTTTTCATGAGAACTTCAGGTTTGTTCGTGTCTGACGAATTGCTAGTCTAATTCAACTAGAATCAAGCCAGTGAAAAGTTCCTTTTGGTTTCATTTGATTGGAATCGAGCCAATGATATGTGACTTTTGTTTTCATGAGAACTTCAGGTTTGTTCGTGTCTGACGAATTGCTAGTCTAATTCAACTAGAATCAAGCCAGTGAAAAGTTCCTTTTGGTTTCATTTGATTGGAATCGAGCCAATGATATGTGACTTTTGTTTTCATGAGAACTTCAGGTTTGTTCGTGTCTGACGAATTGCTAGTCTAATTCAACTAGAATCAAGCCAGTGAAAAGTTCCTTTTGGTTTCATTTGATTGGAATCGAGCCAATGATATGTGACTTTTGTTTTCATGAGAACTTCAGGTTTGTTCGTGTCTGACGAATTGCTAGTCTAATTCAACTAGAATCAAGCCAGTGAAAAGTTCCTTTTGGTTTCATTTGATTGGAATCGAGCCAACGAAAAGTAGCTTTTGATTTCATGATAACTTCGGGTTTTTTCATTTTTGGCAAATTGCTAGACTAATTCGATTGGAATCGAGCCAATGAAAAGAGGTTTTCGATTTCACGATAACTTTGGGTTTGTTCATTTTTAGCGAATTGCTAGTCCAACTCGATTGGAATCAAGCCAATGAAAAGTGGCTTTTGATGATTTCATGATAACTGCGGGTTTGTTCGTTTGTGGTGAATTCCCAGTCTAATTCGATTGGAATCGTGGCAATGAAAAGTGATTTTTGATTTCATGATAACTTCGGGTTTGTTCATTTTTATCGAATTGCTAGTCTAATTCTATTGGAATCGAGCCAACGAAAAGTGGCTTTTGATTTCGTGATAACATCGGGTTTGTTCATTTTTGGCCAATTGCTAGTCTAATTCGATTGGAATTGAGCCAATGAAAAGTGGTTTTTGATTTCACGATAACTTCAGGTCTGTTCATTTTTGGCAAATTGCTAGTCTAATTCGATTGGAATCGAGTCAATGAAAATTGGTTTTTGATTTCATGATAACTTCGAGTTTATTCGTTTTTGACGAATTACTAGTCTAATTCGATTGGAATTGTGGCAATGAAATGTGGCTTTTGATTTCATGATAACTTTAGTTTTTTTCGTTTTTGGCAAATTGGTAGATTAATTCGATTGGAATCGAGCCAAAGAAAAGAGGTCTTTGATTTCACGATAACTTTGGATTTGTTCATTTTTAGCGAATTGCTAGACCAACTCGATTGGAATCGAGTCAATGAAAAGTGGCTTTTGATGATTTCATGATAACTGGGAGTTTGTTTGTTTGTGGCAAATTGCTAGTCTAATTCGATTGGAATCGTGGCAATGAAAAGTGGTTTGATTTCATGATAACTTCGGGTTTGTTCATTTTTACCGAATTGCTAGTCTAATTTTATTGGAATCGAGCCAAAGAAAAGTGGCTTTTAATTTCATGATAACTTCGGGTTTGTTCATTTTGGCTAGTTGCTAGTCTAATTCGATTGGAATCGTACCATTGAAAAGTGGTTTTTGATTTTATGATAACTTCGAGTATGTTCATTTTTGTTGAATTGCTAGTCGAATTCGATTGGAATCGAGCTAATGAAATGTGACTTTTGATTTCATGATAACATCGAGTTTGTTCATTTTTGACTAATTGCTAGTTTAATTCGATTGGAATTGAGCAAATGAAAAGTGGTTTTTGGTTTCATGATGACCTTAGGTTTGTTCATTTTTGACGAATTGTTAGTAGAATTCGATTAAATCGAGCCAATGAAAAGTGGGTTTTGATTTCATGATGACCTTAGGTTTGTTCCTTTTTGGAGAATTGCTAGTAGAATTCGATTGAAATCGTGCTAATGAAAAGTGGTTTTTGATTTCATGATAAATACGGGTTTGTTCATTTTTGGCGAATCGCTAGTCTAATTTGATTGGAATCGAGCCATTGAAATGTGACTTTTGATTTCATGATAACATCGAGTTTGTTCATTTTTGACTAATTGCTAGTTTAATTCGATTGGAATCGAGCCAATGAATAGTGGTTTTTGTTTGGCGAATCGCTAGTCTAATTTGATTGGAATCGAGCCATTGAAATGTGACTTTTGATTTCATGATAACATCGAGTTTGTTCATTTTTGACTAATTGCTAGTTTAATTCGATTGGAATCGAGCCAATGAATAGTGGTTTTTGTTTGGCGAATCGCTAGTCTAATTTGATTGGAATCGAGCCATTGAAATGTGACTTTTGATTTCATGATAACATCGAGTTTGTTCATTTTTGACTAATTGCTAGTTTAATTCGATTGGAATCGAGCCAATGAATAGTGGTTTTTGTTTGGCGAATCGCTAGTCTAATTTGATTGGAATCGAGCCATTGAAATGTGACTTTTGATTTCATGATAACATCGAGTTTGTTCATTTTTGACTAATTGCTAGTTTAATTCGATTGGAATCGAGCCAATGAATAGTGGTTTTTGTTTGGCGAATCGCTAGTCTAATTTGATTGGAATCGAGCCATTGAAATGTGACTTTTGATTTCATGATAACATCGAGTTTGTTCATTTTTGACTAATTGCTAGTTTAATTCGATTGGAATCGAGCCAATGAATAGTGGTTTTTGTTTGGCGAATCGCTAGTCTAATTTGATTGGAATCGAGCCATTGAAATGTGACTTTTGATTTCATGATAACATCGAGTTTGTTCATTTTTGACTAATTGCTAGTTTAATTCGATTGGAATCGAGCCAATGAATAGTGGTTTTTGTTTGGCGAATCGCTAGTCTAATTTGATTGGAATCGAGCCATTGAAATGTGACTTTTGATTTCATGATAACATCGAGTTTGTTCATTTTTGACTAATTGCTAGTTTAATTCGATTGGAATCGAGCCAATGAATAGTGGTTTTTGATTTCATGATAAATACGGGTTTGTTCATTTTTGGCGAATTGCTAGTCTAATTCGATTGGAATCGAGCCAATGAATAGTGGTTTTTGATTTCATGATAACTTTGGGTTTGTTCGTTTTTCACGAATTGCTAGTCTAGTTTCATTGGAATCAAGCCAATGAAAAGTAGTTTTTGATTTTATGATAGCTTCAGGTTTGTTCGTTTTCGACGAATTGCTAGTCCATTTCGATTGGAGTTGAGCCAATCAAAAGAGGTTTTTGATTTCATGATAACTTCGAGTTTGTTCATTTTTAGCTAATTGCTAGTCTAATTCGATTTGAATCGAGCCAATGAAATGTGACTTTTGATTTCATGATAACATCAAGTTTGTTCATTTTTTGCGAATTACTAGTCTAATTCGATTGAAATCGAGCCAATGAAAAGTGGCTTTTGATTACCTTATAATTCAGGTTTGTTCATTTTTGACGAATTGTTAGTCTAATTCGATTAAATCGAGCCAATGAAAAGTGTTTTTGATTTCATGATAACCTTATGTTTGTTCCTTTTTTGAGAATTGCTAGTAGAATTCGATTGGAATCGTGCTAATGAAAAGTGATTTTTGATTTCATGATAACTTCGGGTTTGTTCATTTTTATCGAATTGCTAGGATAATTCGATTGGAATTGGGCCAATGAAAAGTGGCTTTTTGATTTAATGATAACTTCGGGTTTGGTCATTTTTTACGAATTCCTAGTCTAATTCGATTGGAATCGAGCCAATCAAAAGTGGTTTTTGATTACATGATAACTTTGGGTTTGTTACTTTTTGGCGAACTGCTAGTCTAATTCGATTGGAATCTAGCCATTGAAATGTGACTTTTGATTTCATGATAACTTCGGGTGTGTTTGTTTTTGGTGAATTGCTAGTCTAATTCTATTGGAATCGAGCCAACGAAAAGTGATTTTTGATTTCATGATAAATTCGGGTTTGTTCATTTTTGGCGAATTGCTAGGCTAATTTGATTGGAATCGGGCGAATGAAAAGTTGTTTTTGATTTCATGATAACTACGAGTTTGTTCATTTTTGGCGAATTGCTAGTCTAATTCGATTGGAATCTAGCCAATGAAAAATCGATTTTGATTTCATGATAACTATGGTTTTGTTCGTTTTTGATTAATTACTAGTCTAATTCGATTTGAATCGAGCCAACGAAAAGAAGCTTTTGATTTCAAGATAACTTCGGGTTTGTTAATTTTTAACGAATTTCTAGTCTAATTCGATTTGAATCGAGCCGACAAAAAGTGGCTTTTGATTTCATGATAACTTCTGGTTTGTTCATGTTTAGCGAATTGCCAATCTAATTCTATTGGAATCGGGCCAATGAAAAGTGGTTTTTGATTTTATGATAACTACGGGTTTGTTCATTTTTGGCGAATCGCTAGTCTAATTCGATTGGAATCGAGCCAATGAAAAGTGGTTTTTGATCACAGGATCACTACGGGTTTGTTCATTTTTGGCGAATTGCTAGTCTAATTCGATCGGAATCGAGCCAATGAAAAGTCGTTTTTGATTTCACGATAACTTCGGGTTCGTTCATTTTTGGCGAACTGCTAGTCAAATTCGATTGGAGTCGAGCCAATGAAACGTGGCTTTTGATTTCACGATAACATCGATTTTGTTCATTTTTGACGAATTGCTAGTTTAATTCGACTGGAATCGAGCCAAAGAAAAGTGTCTTCAGATTTCTTGATAACTTTGGTTTATTTCATTTTTGACGAATTGCTAGTCTAATTCAATTGTAATCGAGCCTACAAAAAGTGGCTTTCAATTTTATGATAACTTCGGGTTTGTTCATTTTTGTTGAATTGGTAGTCTAATTCGATTGGAATCGGGCCAATGAAAAGTGATTTTTGATTTCATGATAACTACGGGTTTGTTCATTTTGGCGAATTGCTAGTCTAATTCGATTGGAATCGAGCCAATGAATAGTGGTTTTTGAGCAAATGATAACTACAGGTTTGTTCGTTTTTTACGAATCGATAGTCTAATTCGACTGGAATCGAGCCAATGAATAGTGGTTTTTGTTTGGCGAATCGCTAGTCTAATTCGATTGGAATCGAGCCAACGAATAGTGGTTTTTGATTTCATGATAACTTCGGGTTTGTTCATTTTTGACGAATTGCTACTCTAATTTGATTGGAATCGAGCCAATAAAAAGTGGTTTTTGATTTCATGATAACTTCAAGTTTGTTCATTTTCGACGAATTGCTAGTCCAATTCGATTGGAGCTGAGCCAATCAAAAGAGGTTTTTGATTTCATGATAACATCTAGTTTGTTCATTTTTAGCGAATTGCTAGTCGAATTCGATTGGAATTGAGCCAATGAAATGTGACTTTTGATTTCATGATAACATCGAGTTTTTTCGTTTTTGGTAAGTTGCTAGTTTAATTCAATTGGAATTGAGCAAATGAAAAGTGGTTTTTGTTTTCATGATAATTTCGGGTTTGTTCATTTTTGACGAATTGTTAGTCTAATTTGATTAAATCGAGCCAATGAAAAGTGGGTTTTGATTTCATGATGACCTTAGGTTTGTTCCTTTTTGGAGAATTGCTAGTAGAATTCGATTGAAATCGTGCTAATGAAAAGTGGTTTTTGATTTCATGAAAAGTGGCTTCCGATTTCTTGATAACTTTTGGTTTCTTCACTTTTGATGAATTACTAATCTAATTTAATTGTAATAGAGCCTACAAAAAGTGGCTTTTGATTTTATGATAGCTTCAGGTTTGTTCATTTTTGTCGAATTGGTAGTCTAATTCGATTGGTATCGGGCCAATGAAAAGTGATTTTTGATTTCATGATAACTACGGGTTTGTTCATTTTCGACGAATTTCTAGTCTAATTCGATTGGAATCAAGCCAATGAATAGTGGTTTTTGATTTCATGATAACTTCAAGTTTATTCATTTTGAACGAATTGCTAGTCTAATTTGATTGGAATTGAGTCAATGAAAAGTGGTTTTTGATTTCATGATAATTTCAGGCTTGTTCGTTTTCGGCGAATTGCTAGTCCAATTCGATTGGAGTTGAGCCAATCAAAAGAGTTTTTTGATTTCATGATAACTTCGGGTTTGTTCGTTTTTAGGGAATTACTAGTCTATTTCGATTGGAATCGAGCCAATGAAATGTGACTTTTGATTTCTTGATAACTTCGGGTTTGTTCATTTTTGACGAATTGATAGTCTAATTTGATTGGAATCGAGCCAATGAAAAGGGGTGTTGATTTCACAATAACTTCGAGTTCGTTCATTTTTAGCGAATTGCCACTCTAATTCTATTGGAATCGAGCAAATGAAAAGTGATTTTTGATTTCATGATAACTTCGGGTTTGTTCATTTTTGGCGAATTGCAAATCTAATTCGAGCCGGTGAAAAGTGGTTTTTGATTTCATGATAACTTCGGGTTCGTTCATTTTTGGTGAATTACTAGCGTAATTCGATTGGAATCGAACCAACGAAAAGTGGCCTTTGATGATTTCATGATAACTTCGTGTTTGTTCATTTTTGGCAAATTGCTAGTCTAATTCTACTGGAGTCGAGCCAATGAAAATTGGTTTTTGATTTCATGATAACTTCGATTTTCTTCGTTCAAGTGGCTTTTGATTTCGTGATAACTTCGGGTTTGTTCGTTTTTAGCCAATTGCTAGTCTAATTCAATTGGAATCGAGCAAATGATAAGTGGTTTTTGATTTCATGATAATTTTTGGTTTGTTCGTTTTTGGTGAATTGCTAGTCTAATTCAATTGGAATCGAGCCAATGAAAAGTGATTTGTGGTTTCATGATGAGTTCGGTTTCGTTCATTTTTGATTAATTGCTAGTCTAATTCGATTGGAATCGAGCCGATGAAAAGTTGTTTTAGATTTCATGATAACTTCGGGTTTGTTTGTTTTTGTCTAATTGCCAGTATAATTCGGTTGGAAACAAGCCAATGAAAAGTGATTTTTGATTTCATGATAACTTCGGGTTTGTTCATTTTTTACGAATTGCTAGTCTAATTCGATTGGAATCGAGCAAATCCAAAGAGGTTTTTGATTTCTTGATAATTTTGGGTTTGTTCGTTTTTGGTGAATTGCTAGTCTAATTCGATTGGAATCGAGCCAACGAAATGTGACTTTTGATTTCATGATAACTTCGGGTTAGTTCATTTTTTGCGAATTACTAGTCTAATTCTATTGGAATCGAGCCAATGAAAAGTGATTTTTGATTTCATGATAACTTCGGGTTTGTTCGTTTTGGCGAATTGCCAGTCTAATTCGATTGGAATCGAGCCAATGAAAAGTGGTTTTTGATTTCATGATAACTTCGAGTTTGTTCCTTTTTGGCGAATTGCTAGTGTAATTCTATTGGAATCGTGCCGATGAAAAGTGGGTTTTTATTTCATGATAACTTCGAGTTTGTTCATTTTTTTCGAATTGCTAGTATAATTCGATTGGAATCGAGCCAATGAAAAGTGATTTTTGATTTTATGATAACTTTGAGTTTGTTCATTTTTGATGAATTGCTAGTCTCATTCGATTGGAATCGATCCAATGAAATTAGGCTTTTGATTTCATGATAACTTCGGGTTTGTTCATTTTTGGCGAATTGCTAGTCTAATTCGATTGGAATCGAGCCAATGAAATGTGACTTTTGATTTCGTGAGAACTTTGGGTTTGTTCATTTTTGGCGAATTGCTAGTCTAATTCGATTGGAATCGAGCCAATGAATAGTGGTTTTTTATTTCATGATTACTTCGGGTTTGTTCATTTTCGACAAATTGCAAGTCTAATTCGATTGGAATCGAGCAAATGAAAAGTGGTTTTTGATTTCATGATACCTTCGAGTTTGTTGGTTTTTGAAGAATTGCTAGTATAATTCGATTGGAATCGAGCCAATGAAATTAGGCTTTTGATTTCATGATAACTTTGGGTTTGTTCATTTTTGGCGAATTGCTA